>NC_137825.1:8870165-9122665 GCF_963921795.1 Nannobrachium achirus | reverse complement strand
CGTGCGTGCGTGCGTGTGTGCGTGCGTGCATTACATTACAATATAAAACCAGTAAGACTCCCTAATCGGGAGTTAAGCGACCGTCAGGTCGCATACACAAACTTTAGAAGGCAATCAGGAAATGGGACAGATGTCATCATGTTGATGACATGACTTTAGAGATACTGTGTACCGCTTTGCATGATTTTAGGGCAAAATCTGTAGGAGCAGTGTCCAAACGTGTTTTGCACAAATCTGCCTCATGGTGGCGCTATAAGAGGGCCATGTGAGAAATGAGGTTGTGGTTTGCCAGCCAAGGAGTGTGTGTGTGCAAAGTTTGGCATGGATAGGGGCAACTGTGACGGAGATATGAGTAGGGGAGTGTGACGTGACGTGACAGACTGCAGCCGGTGGAGGTTTTGATAGTAACTGCGACCTGGCAGTCGCAATAAATTAATTACATAGCAGATCGGCCACTTTTAAATGGATAGAGTGGTTAAAACGAATGGGATGCCATGTTAACTGCTTTTGCTGGAGACCTCCCCTGGATTCTGGAACCCCCCCCCCCCCCACCACCAAGGGCCCCTAAAGGACAGACCCCACTTTGAACCACTGATCTAGATAATAGCTTAGGAATATGGGGAAGATGGTATCACAGAATATGGTTAATACCGGCTGTCAGTCTGTCAGTCACGTCACACGTCACACTTTTCCCCTACTCATATCTCCGCCAACGTTGCCCCTATCCATGCCAAACTTTGCACGCACGCTCCTTGGCTGCCAAACCACAACCTCCACCCCTTAATTTCTCAAATGGCCATCTTCTAGCGCCACCATTAGGCCGATTCTTGCAAAAAAAACTAAGAAAAACAAAGCGACACACAGTATGTCTAGAGTCATGTCATCAACATGGATCTGTCCCATTTAGCGCCACCATCAGGCACATTGGACACTGCTCCTACAGATTTTGCCCTAAAATGAAGCAAAGCAGTGTATACATGCGACCTGGCGGTCGCTTATTTTCCGATTAGTGAGTCTTACTGGTAATAATGCATGAGGTGAATTAAATTAATGTTCCCGATGAAGATGAGAGGGTAACACAAAAAAGAAAGGTCTGACGATACATTCTGTGGGTTATGTAAAGGTCTGTGTGAAAGCTTTTAGAACACAATGTATTCAATCTTTAACAATATTACCAGTAAGACTCCCTAATCGGGAGATAAGCGACCATAGGTCGCTTATCTCCACAAATAGGGCAAAAATGTGTTTTTTCCAAAATCTTCCTGATCCATGTTGATGACATGAGTGTAGACATGTATGCTGTGTAGTGATTTTAGTGATTTTAGGGCAAAATCTGTAGGAGCACTGTCCAAAAATGTGTTTTTAAAAATCGGCCTGAAGGTGGCGCTATATGGGACAGATTCATGTTGATGGGATGAGTGTAGACATACTTTGTAGCGATTTGCGTGATTTTAGGGCAAAAACTGTAGGAGCAGTGTCCAAAAATGTGTTTTAAAAATCGGCCTGAAGGTGGCGCTAGAAGAGGGCCATGTGAGAAATGAGGGGTGGGGTCTCCGCGTTGCCTTGGCGGACGAATAGGTACCGGCCTCGCTGGGGGCGCCACCACTTTTGCATCCGTTCTGGAGCACCAGGAGTGGGTGGTCCCCAGGAATTCCTCGTGAGCAGCCCCGTTGGGGTGGTCATTTGGTCATTTTTGCACATTTGGTCATTTTTTACACAGGGACCTGGGGGTCCCTGAAGCTCCGGGGGTCCTTGGAGGTTGTAGTTTGGCAGGTAAGGAGTGTGTGTGCAAAATTTGGCATGGATGGGGGCAACGGTTGTGGAGATATGAGCAGGGCAAAAGTGTGACGTGTGACGTGTGACGTGTGACGGACGGACGGACGGAGAGACAGACAGACCGACAGCCGGTGGAGGTTTTGGTAGTAAATGCGACCTACGGTCGCAATTATATATTCTGGTCTGTTTTAACTCTTTGGGGAAACGGGTCAACACGAAGCAGGATAAAACCTCCATAAATCTGCTGGTGATTTAAGACTTTAAGTCCTGACTGCTCACTTCACTTTAGGTGTGATTTATTTTTGGAATAACCAACCCTAAAATCGAAATGTACACACATGCTTTCTCTGCGTTAACGGGTTAAGAGTGTAGCATGGGAGTCACTATGTGAGAACCCATTGTGTAACTAATGATGCATCGTTTGTTCCCAACGTAATTAGCATCTTTCTGTTTTCACCGAGGTTATTAGTCATCAGCACACAACAGCAGCAAAACAACACAATGTACAGTATTATATAATAAAGCATAAAAAGACACTCAGACCACACATTATGCTCTAATGACATTTATGTAAAGTAGAAGACATGATAACGTCAGCGTTTTAATAGTAAAACTAATATTACTTTGAAATCATTGATCGATTGATTGTTTGATTGACTTATTGACTAATAATTCATTGATTGAATTTATATTTTATGTCTTACCCTTCTTGCCCCCACCCGTCTGTTACAAGTAAAAGTCCAGAATTCAAAATATACTTACTAAAAGTACAAAAGTATTGGTATCAAGATGTACTTAAAGTACAAAAAGCAGCAGTCGGTAGTGCCTCACGGCTAGGTGGTCCTGGGTTTGATTCCCACCAGGAGACGCTGTGGGCGTGTTCTCTCCTCCGCGTCATGAGCGCCCACACCTTATAGGTGGGGTTGGCAAAAGGGCCTTTTCTGTGTGAAGTTTGCATGTTCTACCCGTGTCTCCTAGGGTAGATATTACCCTCACAAAAAACATGCAGTAATCCTGGTCTCTATACTGCCTTCCCCTGGCCATCCGGGGCGCCTCATGGAGGGGAAAGGAACTTTGTCCGTGCGCTTCTTCCAACGGGGGAAGCTCCCACCTGTCAGGTGATAAGACGCGGCCTGCTCACTCCGCATGCACTAAACTTTAAAGGAAGCATGAGCTCAGTTCGGGGCTCTCCCCATATTGGCCGAGGGAGAGCAGAGCCCAGGATTACAGTTTAGACAATTAGCATTGGGTGAAAAAATGGGTTACAAAATTGTGGGATAAGGAATAATAACATGGAAAGGAGGTGTTGGGGGGCCAGGAATACGACCCATGCATGGGGGGGGGGATGCCACTCACAAAGAGACATTAGCAGAACTCACAGAGAAAATGAAGCGTTTTCAACCCTGGGGGCATAGCAGGCCAGCTGGGGAACCGGTTTAGAGCTTTTTAAGTGCTGTTTAAAATTTAGGTGGAGCCATGATTTTAGGTCAGCTTTAAATTTTAATGGGGAGTTTCTCTTTATTTAACTCATAATTATACCTAGTGGGAATAGTGTCTACTCTGATCCTACTGCACAGTTACTGCAGTTTATATATCCCACACACCAAAAAGAAAAAACCCATATACATATCTAATGATAGGGAACAATTTACATTTAATGTATGTACAATTGAGCCTGAAATATACAATAAGTAGTGCTGCAGTACTCATAAAGGAGCGTTTTTTTTTCACACGGAAAAAAAAATGAATATTTTCTTTTTTTAAAGAAAACAATGAATCTCTATGACAACATGCACACCGGCTCCGAATTTGCCATGCGGCAGGTGGCTGCGGCTCTGCGTTTTTTCCCGATCGAACCCAGTTCGATTCGTGCGTCTTGTTGCATGCGGTAAAAACTCATTGACTCCTTTTATGACTCATCTTCGGATCCGCAGTGTGGATTCCGCACAGCCTTGCACAACAAATCCAATGTGTTTTAATCATGCAGCAAACGGAAAAAAACGCAATGGTTGAAAATCGTGCCTGTGTGCAAAGTCAACGACTCGTCTCAAGTCAGGTCTCGAGTCCGAATTTTCATTGACTCTCTTCTGGGTCTCGCCTATGATTTTGCTCGGTCTTGACTCGGTACAATGCAATGAAAGAAATTTACATATTAGGAGGAGCCCATTCACATTAACATTCTAAGAGAGCTGTCTGGTGCTTTTCATGAATGAATTACTAGATCAGGGGTTCCCAAACTTTTTTTTTTTTTTATCCGAGGCACCCCTACATTATAATTTTCACTCCTAGCACCTTATATTTATAGCATATTGTCATTGTCAGGTGGAAACCTTGTATGTCCAAGTCGTTTTGGGGCGGCATAGCTCAGGGGTAGAGAAACCGTTTTTAGAGCACGAAAGGTTCCCGAAGGGTTCCCAGTTCGAATCCGGGCTCCCCCTGAGTTAATGTCGAAGAGTCCTTGGGCAAGACTCTGAACCCCTTGCATGGTTTCCTCCGCCACCGGTGTATGAATGTGTGCGTGAATGGGTGAATGTAATGCACAATCTATGTAAAGCGCTTTGGATAAAAACGCTATATAAATGCACCATTTACCATTTACCATTTATTTTGTATTTATCATCTATAAAATGTACTAAACTAGTACATTTTTCACTAGTTTGTGTACTGTTTTCACTAGTTTGTGTGACAGTCTTGTATGATGAAGCAGGGCTTTGCTTTTTACCAAAAGACGTACACATTTGAAACTTGGAGATACGAGGTTTCTGCCTGACAGTGACGATATTTTAGTGATTATGTTGCCAGGAAAACGTTGAGATAATAGCCATTTTGGTTAGAACTGTCTGAAAATAACTTTGTACTTCCAAGTTTAAAATGATACTAAATATGTTTTTAAGTGTCCAAATAAATCCCAAATATTATCAAATGATCTTGCGGCACCCCTGGACTGCCGTCGCAGCACCCCAGGGTGCCTCGTCACCCACTTTGAAAACCCCTGTACTAGATGATGTGTGTAAATGATGGTTTAGTGAGTAAACCCAAGTCCGGAGAATGTGTAAATCTTGTGCAAATAATAGCTGTGGAAACCGGACCACAAGGTCTGACCAACATCACCCCAAGTAACACAAGGCCAGATCTGCCTGGTATTCCCAAACGTAACCTCGGTCAACTATGCCTAATCGGTTAAACCTTATTCCTAACGTTAATCTCAGTAAAACGGTGCCCTTAACCCTATTCTAAAGTCATTTCTAACCTGATCCTCAGTAAAACAAAAGCCCCTTTTCCACTGCAAGGTGGAACCAGAACTTTCAGGAACCTGAAGCTATTTTTTGTTGGGGTTCTGGTTTTGTTTCCATTGCGTACAGCCCGGTTCCAGACGAGGTTCCTGGACATTTTTTTAGGTCCTGCTCCTGAGGTAGAACTCAACTTTAGTTCTGGGAACCTATGGGAGGGGCCAGCAGTGCTGCTGGGGTGCCATGGCATTGGTCCGAAGGTTCATTAGTCCGAATCTGTTAAGAATACTATGCCTAACTCTAACCCAGTTTACAGTTTACAGTTTAGGCATTTAGCAGACGCTTTTAATCCAAAGCGACTTACAATAAGCAGATAACATCACAATAATAAACAGGATAATATGTCAGTACATCATCAACAATATAACACATGCAAATGGATATCTATCTAGAAGAAACACACAATATAATCAAAGTTCTAAAAAACCTAAAAACAAAAACAAATGCTAACTAGCTTCATGTATGGTCATTGATTTTTCTGTAGTGCTAAGGGTTTAGGTGGAGTCTGAAAAGGTGAGTCTTCAGTCCACGGCGAAAGCTAGCGAGTGAGTCCGTTGTTCTAAGTGCGACAGGGAGTTTATTCCACAACTTGGGGGCCAGGAGGGCAAACTGTCTCGGACGAGTGGATTTTTGCCCTGGAGTTTTTAGCGAGGGTTCTGTCAGCATCCCTGTGTTGGCTGATCTAAGTGAACGGGTGGGGGTGTAGGGGTTGATCATGTTTTGGAGGTATGGAGGAGCCATACCTTTGGCTGCTTTGAAGGTCAGCATCAGTGTTTTGTATTCAGTGCGGGCCGCAACCGGGAGCCAGTGGAGGCTGCGGAGAAGGGGAGAGACATGTGAGAACTTAGGCTGGTTGAAGACCAGTCGTGCCGCGGCATTTTGGATCAGTTGGAGAGGTTTAAGTGCACATGCCGGGAGACCAGTGAGGAGAGAGTTACAATAGTCAAGCTTTGATATGACAGATGTCTGACCCCTGACCCTAACCCTAAACCTAACCTCAGTAACCCTAACTAAATTCGGACTAATGAACCTTCGGACTAATGAACCTCCGACCTTCGGCAGTTCCCCCTTCCCGGTTAGTTCTGGTTATATGGAAACGTAAGCAGAACTTGGTTCTGGAAAGTTCTGGTTCTAGTTCTGGGTTGGCCCTACAGTAGAAACGGGGCTAAATACAAGAATACAAGAACCGCCCCACTGAGCGGTTGACGCGAGGTCGGCGAAGAAATAAATAAAATGAGCGAGGGTGTTTTGGGGGCAAGCGATCTGGTTACCATGATGCAGCACCCTGCAATGACTCGGCACCCTCACCCTGCACCCTGAGGCCTCTCTCTCCCTGTTCCTTATGTCTTTAATAAAACACCAAACAGTAACAGCTTCCCTATGGTGTGTATTCAAAACAGTGCAGTGTTTGAATACGATTACACATTTCTGTAGCTGTTAGTCTTTGATATAAAATTGCTCCTTGCCGACATGAACAAACTATTATTTTCTCCTGTCTGCAGTCAGCTGGGGAAGTGTATTTTATTATTATTTATGGAGTTTGTGGAGGGATTAGACCAGGAAAGACCCACAAACTCCTCATACTTCTAGCCTGTTTGCTTTAGTGTTATGGTATTGGCTCACAACGATCATACCAGCTCTCGCCGGAGGGATGACTAGTCCAGTTTAATATGTCCAAACATGAAAGGTTCGTTCAAATTTTTGGGGGATTTTTAAAACTATATATTTTTGGAAACTTCAGAGTATAACAAATCAGATAATCCATGATTCCATGTGCAAAATCCATAGGGGAGTTTTTGGCAGCTGCTGAAAGTTTGTCTCATTCACTTATGTTTTATTTTTCATGCAAAACAAATGCTTGCAACATTGGATTCAGATTCAATTCAATCATTAAAAACCCCCCTCATGCTACTTGAAGCAGATTGCTTGGGGATATTTTTTTCCTTTATAGTATAGTAAGTGAATGAGACACACGCTTTCAGCAGCTGTCAAAAATTCCACTACGGATTATGTAGATCTGCTATTTTTGAATAACCGTGAACATTTTTGCAAGACTTCGAATATTTCAAATCCTTCCAAGGTTTTTTGAAAAAACTATGTTTCTATGTCAGTGGTGCTCAAACTTTTTCATGTGAAAAATTATATGTATTTGGCCATGGAACCCCATCTCAAAATATTTAATTCCAGGGACCCCCCAGAAGCAAAATTTGAGTTACAAATGTTCGATTAAAAAATACATATATTCAAAGATTTGCACACATTTTCTCGCCTTATCAAAAATAGCAGTTCTACGGTGCCACGCTGCGAGCTGTTCAATAGCTATAAACTAATTCCAGGCCCCTCCACCTTGGGCCTTGGTAACTCAGTCCCACTTTTCCCCCCCTTGTGACGTCCCTGGCCCTACCTGCAGCGGTCTCGCCAGACTTCTGGAATGTGAACTCAGTATGTGCTGGGGCAGCTGTCCACACACGTAGATCAGATAGACGTCTCCTGTGATAGTGACCGTCATGTCGCAATTACAATGAAAACCTGCAGCTCATGTCCATCTGTCTGTCATTGAGTGTGTCATGACAGTCATGCTACTATAGCGTCCCAGCTGTGGGCAGTCAGCGACACGCCACACGATAGTATGTCCATAATTTGTAATTTTGCAAATGGCTACACAGGCAATTATTGTTGTGCCTTGAGGGGTTCCAGGGGGTCCCCATGCAACCAAGTGAGGAACAGTTTAACTCTTATGGTGGGTTCCTGGCACAAAATATATTCAAATGAATGTTCATTCGGGAGGGTCCTTGACGTGAAAAGAACCACTACTGAACCTTTTAGCCTTTTGTACTTTTTTGACTGTGACTTATTATGGTCCCATTCTACCAGTCCACTTAAGGGGAACACACACCGGACGCGGAGGAGGCGCGGAAGCAGCGCGTCAAAACATACGGCCCCATAATTTTCAAAGAACTAACCCACACCAGCGGCGTCAGACGCGCAGCCGCGGGACTGCCGCCTCGCCCGACGCGCCAATATGCCGCTGTTCTATTTTTTCAACGTTGCCGCGCGGTGAACATGATCTCCCATGGTTCTCCCCACCGGGGGAAATGGACGTGCTGTGTGGCAGTGTGCCGCATCCAGTTGGGGTTACAGCGCGGCACTTCACGTGCATCCGCGCCGCGCCGCGCCGCGACGCTGCGCAGCCAGCCGCCCGCGTCCAGTGTGTGCTCCCCTTTAAAGGAGGGAGAGGGAGAGGGGGAGGGGGCATGTTTTTGGAGGCGTGACGGCCCACTCAGCCACCTCTCGTGTGCTTGTTTGTTCTGCTCTGGTTGTCTTGTTACAGGTGATGGAATGTGTTCAGCGGAAGAGAACTTCAGGGACGCGACGAAAAAACACAGCTGAATCCATTATGTTGTGTCGGTCCTTATTCTCTGAGAGCCGCTATGAGCCTATACTCAGTAAAAACACACCTGCATGAAATGGACCCCGAATTAATGTCATTACCTTCAGCTGCGTTCAACCACCCGTGACGTGTGGTGGTGGTGAAAAAATAAAAATCCTCCGCTCTGAGAGTTTTCACAGAATGCTGGCCGACATGGATGCGTGATCGTGTATTTCGTGTTCTCGATATGGCGTTTAACGCGGACGCGGTACAGGTGCACGCCATCAGTGGTCGTGGCAGATTGGAGAGTATACGGGTAGCGGAGTACAGGGACATGCAGAGAATTTTAGAGAGGCAGGGGCTGACATTTCTAAAATAAACTTTTTCGTTGGAAATATCGAGAATAGCCGACCTCCAAGCTCACAACGCATTTTTTTACAGATTCAAATGGCCAAAATGTATAGGGCTGAAGTAGTTAACGTATGTATCAGAATCTACAAAGTAACTAAAGTTGTCAAACAATTGCCGTAGAGTAAGTTTGCCTCTGAGATGTAATGGAGTAGAGGATAAAGTACCAAGAAATTGGAAATACGTACAGTAAAGTAAGACAAACTACCTACAGATTTCAGGACTCAAGTAAATGTACCTAGTTTCTTTACACTATGATTTAAGCCAGGGTTGGACATTGGACAACTTTGATGATGGTGAGGGCCACTATTTTCCACCTTCACTCTAGAGGGCCACATTACATATTGTTACGTCCTACTTTGTCATTCTAGTATCTCATACAAAAGAAGCAAAAATAGCCGATCTACAAGCTCAAAACGCATCGCAGCTGGAATCCAGAATATTTTTTTGTTCTTTTTTAATTGGAATCCTTAAATGGAACATTTTGATTTAATTTCAAACGCATTTAGTTATATACTAATGTTAACTGTATGAACCTAAATACAAAAACAATTTACATAAAAAAAAAACATTTTAATACTACTATACTAGTCATTAACACATTGGCCGCCATTTTAACATTGACTGTATGGCTCCCCTGCCATTTTGTTTAATGAAAAAATTGATATATTTTTTTTATATTGACATTTTTCCTAAATTCTGTGTTTTTTCCACAATGTTATACCGTACCTGACATGAAAGAAGACAAGCTCTAGTCTCATCAAAAAATAAAGAAATTGAATAAAAAGCTTTTTTTTCTATAGTTGTAGCCATCTCAAAATAGCCATTTTTGACCAAAATCCAGCTATATTTGAAATAACAGGAGTTATTCACCTTTTTGTGATTGATGGCTTTTCGAGCGAATAACTCTGTTGATATTTGTATTTATGGCGTCAGGCACTTATCAGATAAGTGTACTAGTGTAATAAGTGTAATTGTGTAATAGGGCAATAACTGGAATAGTGTAATAGGGCTGTAATAGGTCACCTCTTGCCCTTAGGGCGTCTTACTGACTTCACACAAATAGAAATAAGCTTTTTACCTTTTATTCAGCATTCAAGTGTTTTATTTTGCACAGATCACACACGCACGCACGCACGCACGCACGCACGCACGCACGCACGCACGCACGCACGCACGCACGCACGCACACACACACACACACACACACACACACACACACACACACACACACACACACACACACACACACACACACACACACACACACACACACACACACACACACACACACACACACACACACACATAACTTTATATAAGGCCTATGTGTATAACTGTAAATATGTTCCCCATATTCAACTTTTTTATTTATTTGTGGGACTTGCTTTGGCGATGTAAACGTAGCCTATGTTTTCTCATGCCAAAGCAAAGCCCTGCTTCATCATACAAGACTGTCGCACAAAATAGCAGAGTAACTTCATTGCTATCAGTTCTCTATATGTCGTTGTTGGGTGGAAACCTTGTATGTCCAAAACCGTTCGTTTTGTATTTATCATCTATAAAATGTACTAAACTAGTGAAAACAGCCGATCTACAAGCACACAACGCCGGCGTTGTGTGCTTGTAGATCGGCTGTTTTCACTAGTTTAGTACATTTTATAGATGATAAATACAAAACGAACGGTTTTGGACATACAAGGTTTCCACCCGACAACTAGAGAACTGATAGCAATAAAGTTACTCTGCTTGTTGGTGATCCGGCCTGGGTCTGTACCGGATGCGGAGACGTTTCTTGCGTGCATGTGAATGTTACATAACCGGATACAGTAGGCGGGCTTTAGAACGGAACAGACTGCAGCGATCACACAGACACCCACGCCCTCCTTCAAGCTGCAAGCACTCCAAGCAGTTGTTGCGCGGCGCGCCTCAAACACGAGCACATGCGCGATTGCGCGTGCACGCCATAGGGAGGACGCACGCTGCTGCTGCAGAACAACAACAGTATAGTTTAGGTTAGGATGTAAACCACAACAGTAAACTTACTGACAATGACGATCGCCGTGTTTGAGTTTCTTCCTGTTGGATTCCACTCGGTCGCGACGTGTTGTAGATCTGCTATTTTCACTACTTTTCTTTTGTTACACCGCTGGTAGTTTGGACGCAACCTTCTTGTGAGAACTGGAATATAATACTCCTCATCAGCCTCCATGGTCACGCTTGGATGCAAGGCGTTGTGTGCTTGCATATCTGCTATTTTCAGCAGTTTTGTTACATACCGATGGAAGTTATATGGACGCGACGCGTTGCTTTTCTTCAATGGTTGCCTGACTTGAGGAGTCCGCCGGGGGAGGGGGGATATTTTCTCCTCTCCACTCCCGTAGCAGGGCTTGAAGATCGGTTGGTGCTCGACTGGACCGGCCAACGGCGCTGCATCTTGTCCAGTAGGTGATTGTGTTGTTTGTAACCTCGCCTCACCAGGCTTTATATATGTGTGTTTGTAGTGGGGCTGAGGATCTGTTCCAACTGGGTGTCGGACCAAATGATGGGCCCTGGGTACAAGGATTCACTGCGGGCCCCCCATGAATTTTCTTGGGTGATTTCAAAAATAGATATATACAAGCTCACAGCATGGCACCGAGTGTCGCGCTACAAGCTTGTAGATCTGCTATTTTTCAATAGCAAAAGTATAAAATAATGAAGCCCCTTCCACCTTGGGCCCTAGTAACTCAGACTCAGTCCCACTTTTCCCTTGTGAGTTGTGACGCTCCTGCTCTGATCTTGTTGTCTGACTGGGCCTGGGACATAATATTTTGTCGTGGAGACTTTGGGGGTTATGAAGGTGTGTGTTCTGTTGGCCCATGTGGCAGGTTATGGCTTTCCAAGTGAACATTTTACTGGATTTTGTTTGATTTGTGCATGGTCTCAGATCCAGCTGCTCCGTTTCGCTTCTGCGAGCCCTTGCACCAGGCATGTACACACATAGACATCAAAGGGGGCTTGAGCCCCTGCCCCTGAGGGCTGCATTCAATAGAATTGTCCACCAAAAGGCCCCTTTAGAAATGTCAGCCCCTGCCTCTCTAAATATTCTCTGCACATCCCTGCCCCACATCCCTCTACATGCGTGTGCCCAGTGTGTCGCTGATTTCACTCTGCGGGCTGCGCTCTGCCACGCTAAATGCATTCACTGTGGTTTATTGAGAGTTTTATTCATTTTTATTGAGATTTATACATTATTACACTCTTGTTTTCAAACACACTTACTTTGATGAGTGATATCTTTGGTTCCCTTTAAGTGAGAAACCCCAAACTTTGTCACGGGCTAATTAAGAGTCTAATTAAACATTACATTATATAAAAGCAAATTCTCGGGACTATCGGGCCTGGCGGGGAACGACATTTAAAATTTCTCGGGACTATCGGGGGAGGCGGGGAATGAGTTAAGCTACTAATATAGACTGACGGAATTAAAGCAGGTCATGGTTGTAATTGTAACAGCTGAAATCAATAATATATCAGTACTCTGGTATTAACCAGTGGGCCGCATTAAGTGAAGGTGGGGGCCGCATGTGATGTGGCCCCCGGGCCGCCAGTATGATTTAAGCCCTACGTTGTGCGCTCCGCTCAGGGCCAGGTCACTGCACACGCAGCAGCCATGCTGCGTGGGCGCCTCGCGGGCACTGAGCGGGCACTGAGCGGGCACTGAGTGGGCGCTGCGCATGGCGAGCTGCTGCTTCTTCTTCTTCTCCACAGATTATGTCCTCGTGACTGCATGCTCAGAGTCAGGGGCGTCACACCAAATTCTGGGCCCTGGGTACAAGGATTCACTGCGGGCCCCCCATGAATGTTAACTATTGAAAAATAGCAGATATACAAGCTCACAGCGCGGCACCGAGTGCCGCGCTGCGAGCTTGTAGATCTGCTATTTTTGAAAAATCGTGAAAATGTGTGCCAAGAAACCTATGTTTCCATGTCAGTGATGCTCAAACCTTTTCATGTGAAGGACCCCCCCCATCTCAAAATATTTAGTTCCAGGGACCCCCCAGAAGCAACATTTGAGTTACAAATGTTCACTTAAAAAATACATATATTCAAAGATTTGCGCACATTTTCACGACTTTTCAAAAATAGCAGATCTACAAGCTCGCAGCGCGGCACTCGGTGCCGCGCTGTGAGCTTGTATATCTGCTATTTTTCAATAGCTAAAGTTACTAGGGCCCCTCCACCTTGGGCCCTAGTAACTCAGTCCCACTTTCCTACCCCTTGTGACGCCCATGCTCAGAGTGAGTGAATGTCCCGGCCTTACCTTTTCCTAGTGTTCGCTCCAGTGATTCTGTGTGTCTGCGACTCAAAGCCCTGCTGCCTCAGTATCGTTCTCCCCTGCTCTGCTGGCTGCCTGCTGTGTTCCGCTCCGCTGGAGAAACAAGCAGCCGTGGTCTACAAACACCAGCCCAAAAAAAACACGTTTTGATGACCCCAGCCCAGGGTGACCCGGGAGCGACCCGGGATGACCCGGCCCTGTAACAGGTCTGTTTGCCTCCATTTAGGTACACTCTCTGAGTTAAAGGAGCTATAGTCAACTTTTTCATTGTAGGGCCGACACTTTGTTTACATCCTAGTCTATAGACTAGAATGTAAACAAAGTGTAGGTCTGACAATGGCCAAAATGATTATTTTATCATTATGTTACGCTTTTTGTGGTAATTTTTTTAATAGAAACACATAATGTGTTTCTATTAAAAAAAATATTATATATTATTATTATATATGAAAATATTTTCGAAACATTTTTTTGAAAAAGTTGACTATAGCTCCTTTAAATTAATATTGATTTTACTATCGTCGTTGACGGGTGAAAACCTTGTATGTCCAAAAACGATCGTTTTGTATTTATCATTTTAAAAATGATCTAAACTATAGTGAAAACAGCCGATCTACAAGCACACAACGCCTCGCGGTGTGAGGCGTTGTGTGCTAGTAGATCTGCTGTTTTCGCTACTTTTGTGCGACGGCCTTGTATGATGAAGCAGAGCTTTGCTTTGCGAAAAAACGTACACATTTGAAACTTGGAGTTACGAGGTTTCTGCCCGACAGTGAAGATATACATTTGGGGTCCCAGAGACAGAAATGCATGGGGGATGTCAAACAGGGTGTCATTGAAATCAAAATGTTTGGGAATAACTGGTAGAGCTGTACAAATCTTCTCTAATGGGGGTCCCTGGAATGTCTTTTTCAAATGGGGGGGTCCGCAGGCTAATAAGTGTCAATTTGAGGGTCCTTGACAAAGGAAAAAATGAAAAGGAAAAGGAAAAAATAATAGCAGATATACAAGCTCACAGCGCGGCACTCTGTGCTGCTTGAATGTTTTTGACCGCGATTCTATAAATGTCTTCTTAATCCTTCTTCTTTTTTTTTAAACAATATGTTTATTATTTTTTTTTACATACAAAACAACATATACAGGACAATAATAGGTTACATACAGACAAAACAAGCAAAAAATAATAAAAAATACAACAACATACAAAAAGAACAACCAAAAAACCTGACAATAACACGACACATAAGAGTATTAAATAATTCTGATACAAAGAGCACATATACCATTTACACTATTTACACCCAGAGTCCTATGCCATAAGGCCGGACAAGTGACTGCAGAGGGAATGCAGCTACCCCACACCTGGTTCCTCCATTAAATAAGAGAGATCATTGCCCTTGACATACTGGATAAAGTTCCCCCATATTTTCTCAAATAGCTCTTGTTTGTTTTTGAGAATGTATGTGATTCTTTCTAATGGAAGGCACAAAGACAGTTCCTTAAACCACTGAGCGATGCTAGGTTTCCCTGTCTTTTCCCATGAAAGGGCGATAACCCTTTTGGCTTGTCTAAATCCTTCTTCTATGTGAATCTCAAACTTTTTCATGTCCAGGAAAATTACATGTATTTGGCCACGGGACAACCAGAAGCAAATATTTAACGGAGCTATAGTCAACTTTTTTTTTTGAAACATTATTTTTATTTTAGCATCCGTTTTTCAAAAATATATAATATAATATATATTCAAAGACTTGCAAAGATAGCCAATCTACAAGCTCGCAGCCGTGCTGTGAGCTTGTAGGTCTGCTATTTTTCAATAGTTAAGGCATTAAATAATTCTAGGCCTAAATGGGTTCAAGAAAAACAAGCCCAAAGTCGCTTATATTAAGCAGACATGGCAACACTGCCTTGATCCCCCGTTCCCTGCCTCCCCTTCACTGGTTCAATAGACAACCTTTTTGCTTGAACTCTGCTGCGTCTGGCGTCTTGCATTCGATCGGGTTCAGTGGTGACGGATTGTATCGGCGTTGAACTATTCCAGACGAGGGGATTGGGGGGGGGGGGGGCATCATTGAGAAAAAACAAAACAGCTGCGGCGTAAATAATATTAGATTCATGGTGACCCTGATGAAGACCTATAGAGTACATGTCAGTCTTTATTTGGATTTCTGCCTCGCTCGTTTTGTGTTGTTTTCTTCCACTGCTTGGATTATAGATCCAACAATACTTTTTGGATACTAGGGCATTAACGACTTGTGATTATTTTTTGCAAGTCGACTCGACTCAGTAAAAAGTTGAGTTGAAGTCGACTTTTATCGTTTGATGACGTCATCACATCACACACGACCCCCCAATTAATTTTTTTTTTTTTTTTTGGGGGGGGGGGGGGGGGGGGTCCCCAGATGATTAACTTAATGTGAAACATTGTTTTTTCACTCAACTGTAAACAAACCAACATAAAGTTTAAGTGTATAGAGGGTATCTGCACATTTCTAAAGTTCCAATTTAAGGACTTTTTAATACCTCTAAAATGGCAAATTAAACATTGTCCAATTTGTCAAATATATCGGCAGAAATTGTGAAAATAGCCGATCTACATGCTCACAACGCCTCGCATCCTTCTAGGTTTTTGAAAAACACATGTTTCTGTCTTTCGTCAGTGGTTCTAACAATGTTTTCATGTCAAGGACCCCTAGAATTAGCCAGTAGCTATGCCCCTCCCCTAAAAGCATTTGTCCAATGCTAGCTTAGCAACCGGCAGCTTGCCAAGGCTGTTGCCAAGACAAACCTTGGCAAGCAGGAAGTTATTCTAAGCTAGCATTGGACAAAAGCTTTTTGGGAGGGGCATAGCTACTGGCTAATTATATGTATTTATTTATTTTGGCCACAGACCGCCCCATCTCAAAATATATTGTTCCTGGCCCTTCTGTAGTTGAACCGGATGGAGAAGTGATTTTCATTTCCGGGTCATCTTTGCATGCATCGGTCTCCTAGCAAGCGCGGATCGTTCTTACAGTAGCCAACGGCTATACTATATTAACGCGCTCGCATTAAAAAGACCAAATGTCGGAGATCTCTGCATGGGCGGCTCCACAGGGGGGTATTGGGGGGCAATGCCCACCCAGATTAGACTTTGTGCACCCCCCCCCCCCCCCCAGTCCAGATTGGCCAGTAGTACCCTACCCCACCATTATTTTAAGATGTTTTACAGGTGTAAATTATATAATGTTCTTTTCATGTTCTTTGTGATTATTATAAATATACATTTTCAAATGAATGAATAGTTGAATGAAAATGCTGGGGAAATCGCGCTCTTTTCGAACGACCATCATTTCGACCGGAGGGTTAGCGACTCACTCCACGGAGGTTAGGGTTAGGGTGAGGGTTAGAGTCGGGTGTCGAAAAGATGACACGTAGTAACAGTGACACGTACGCTCCCGAAAATGCTAACCCTAACCCTAACCGCTAATTTTGAAAAGTCGGAGATCTGTTTCTGACAAGAAATGTGTTGAGTGTGTCAGTCAATCAATCAATCAATCAATCAATCAATCCGTTTCAAGCACATTAGACACAGTGTTTGATTAGACGCAGTGTTCTGTCTACCATTGACCTTGATTCCTTTTAGCTTTCTCTACTTTTGTACAAGTATTCATGTTTAACAGGTGGTTTTGTCTTTGAAACAACCCTTGCTGTACAGTGAATGATATTGCTTTACGGTTAGAGGAGAAGGCTGATTTATGCACTCTCACAATGTCTGACATATGGCACTACTGTACTGTATGTATTCGGTAGACAGAGGTCAAGGTCAAGGTCGAGGTGGATGACTGATTAACACATTAAACGCCCACGTGGTGCCCACGCGCCAATCTCTTTGATGTTTACGTGTGCCCACGACGTGTTCGACGTGTTGTACAGTAAACTATACTGTACTGTAGCTACTGTACTTGGCTACCGCGGTGATGAAACAAACTCCATTTCCAAAAATGCAGCGCGAAATTACGTCACCCGGACGTGCTGTCTGTCTCGTTGACTTCCTGTTTAGCGGCTGCACAAAAATGCAGTTTTCTCCGGATTCTTTTCCTTTTTTCTTTTTTTCTCAAAACGGCGGCCTCTTCTACCGGCCGTAACACAAACGCTGTGGCTTAGAATTGATAAAAAACGGTCCTGACTGAAAGAAAATATTTTCGCGAAATAAACAGGACATGCTTGGATTACATTTACTCGGATTACTTTTCTCGCCAGTACTTCAAAGGTAGGTAAAATGGCGGGTTGCCATGGGCACCAGCAAATTAAAAGTTGAATAATTCTGGGCACCCGCTGCACGGTGTCATGACTCCACACTCCACAACTATTCATCATTAGGATTAGACCAGTGCCCCCCCCCCCCCCCCCCTCCATAACTCTGAGACAAATGGACCCATATAGCAGTGGTTCTCAACCTGTAGGTTGGTCCCCATTATGATTAGCTTAATGTGTAACAATGTTTTCTCACTCAACAGTAAACAAACCAACATTCGGTTTACGTGTATGTGCAGGGTATCTGCTCATTCCTAAAGTGACAATTTAAGGACCTTTAAGACCTTTTTTTTATTCAATTTGGCCAAATATTAATTCTAATATTTCGCCAAATTGTCAAATATTAGAGGCAGAAATTGTGAATTGTGATACTTGCTCACAACGCCTCGCGTTGGGGGGTCGCGGCCGTGATTCTCAAGGGGTCCTTGAGGAGGTTCCAGGGGGGTGTTTTACCTCACCTGTTGGCTTTTCTACGCTGCATCCTGGGAATCTCTTTGCAGGATAAATAACGTGCTCACACCACCAGTGTTAAATGTGTTGACTAAGACTAAAAATAAATATAAAATCAGATGTAACTAATAACTAAATAAGTGCGTTATTCAAAATGAACACTGGCATGACCAAGACTAGGACTAAAAGTATAACGACTAAGATTGTGATATTTGGTCGAGTAAGACTAGACTAAATCAGCTGCTCAACTGCCAGTGGTTAGTTAATTAGTTGTTTGTTTAAATATGCTTGGCAGTGAAAGGGTCAACACAATAAGTGCCGTACCCGACAAAAGTTGTTATTTCAAATCCAACCGTTACAAAACCCGACTTATGTCGGGATATAACGTTTCCTATTGTTTCCTAAACCGTAGCATGCCACCTGTGGCGTCCGGCGCTGATGCAAATTCCCATAATCCTTCGGGAGATGTAGTCATCCAGAAATGAAAAACTCCTTTTACTGCAATGGATTGCTGTGAAGGAAAATGGATTCATCTCCTAATCTATCTCCAGATTGCTCCACGGACCACAATAAAAGCACGGATGGCCGCGGTGATACGTTTTCTTTTCTGGGTGAAAGAAAATACGAACATCGCTCACAACCGGAAGTAATCAGATTAAATTTGGACCGGTGGTTCATTCAAGGAGCCTCGGAAATATGAAAAAAACACTGAAAAACCCCGGCAGAATCTACTGAATTAATTAATTATTATGTATACCCGGCAATAGATGTGTTAAAAAGTGTTTTTCATGCCCTTCTAAGGAACTGTAACATTTTGGCGCTTGTGGATTCGAGTACTCCTACTTCTTGGAATTACTGATGATGTCATTATGTCCTCCATTGTAATGACCAAATATGGACACCGTAACAATATCCTATGTCACATTCCACGGCAAAAATAGTATAAAAGGAAACAGGAAAAGCTTCGACAGGCACATGCAATCATTAAGGATGGATAAACAGAATGCCTAATAGCTGTATTTGAATTCACATAGATAACGACGGTTAAAGAGAATTCTCTGGACTCTGCATTCCTTTGTTTAAAAAAAACCTTGAAGTGAAGCGTCGCATCACACACCATTGATCTAAATCCATTCTGTCATTCAGTGGGGTCTTTACCACCAAAAGAACCTTGGTTCAAGAACCAGTTCCGTTCAACTTTCTTGGAACCTTGGTTCGTTCTTGTGAACGGGTCGTGAACCGGCTTGCGTTTCCACCAGATTGAACCAGAGGAACCAAGGATTTTGTGGTTCCCGTTCCGAACCAACTTTTACGGTTCGGAACCAACTCGGTTCTCGGTGGAAAAGCTCCCCGCTGGTTCATCCCATAGGAACCCGAACCGGTACTTTGCCAGGTGAAAAACGCCCAGTGAGTAGCAGGTGTGGGAATGTTGCGCTGGACTGTCCATGTCAAAGGAAGAAGGAAGACGTACCATGTTGCTGTTGCAGTGCAGCACAAGGTGTTCTCATTTGGAGGCCATCCATTTGGAGACTGGCAGATGGCCGTGCATGTCTTCAACACAGTGTCTTTGGACTGGATGACTGAATGGACTGGAAGAGGGGAACGATCCCCTGAGGTTCCCTCCAGGCGTTGGGGTCACACTGCCGTGCTGGTAGGAGATGTCATCTACATCTGGGGAGGGAATCAACAGGCAAAGTGCAACAGGCTTTATGCCTTTGATGTGGACACCCACGGATGGTTGAAGACCAAGGTTTCTGGGGCCGTTCCAGTGGGGAGGTCCTACCACTCAGCCTGTGTCTTGGGGAAGGTCATGTATGTCTATGGAGGCATCAGCCACCAGACTTACAGGGTCACTAATGACTTCTACCAGCTGGACACCGCCACAATGGTCTGGTCTTCAATTAACGCCGGCGGCGTTCCACCAACTGCTTCATCTTTGCACTCTGCCGCCTTCATCGGGAGAAAGATGTTTGTACTCGCGAGTGGGTGGCCAGTGGATCGCTACAAACATGTCCGTGTGTTTGACACAGAAACCAACTGCTGGCTGGAGGAGAAAAAAGGCCTTCCAGACCGATTTGATCATTCATCATGCTTTACCTACAATGGAGAGCTGTACATGTTTGGTGGCAGTAACGGTGGCAGTCCCTCAAGTGATCTGTGGAAATTCGTCCCGCAGACCTCATCCTGGAAGAAAGTTTTGCCCATCCAGAAAAGCCTGCATGGGAGGTTTGGTATGTGCTGTTGCATGGTGGGAGATCGTGTGGTCTTTTTTGGAGGATACAACAAATACAACAAAGGCTCTCCTTCTGATGACCTGTACATCTTGGACATGAGTCCTAGTCTCAACACGCTGTGCAAGCTAGCGGTCATTCAGTACCGTCTGGAGCAGTCTGGACTCCCACACAACGTCAGGTGGGAACTGGCAGCCATGACAACCAACAATAACAACCACAACAGACGAAAACGTTCCAGTACAGTATCTCTGTAGCCATTAAACAAAACGGGTTTCTTACATTGATGCTCCTACATCATGCAAGCACCAGTTAAAGTTACTTTCCATCCCTCATATACTGTGTGCACAGTGCACATCCCATAACACACACACTGCACATCATTTTGGAGCTCATATCTTTGAACGGGTAAGGGCTAGTATATCATAACACACACACACACGCACACACACACACACGCACACGCACACGCACACGCACACACACACACACACACACACACACACACACACACACACACACACACACACGCGCGCACGCGCACGCACACACACACACACACACAATGCAACAGATCGCCTATTTTCAGAGTGCAACCAAGTGTAAAATCTGCCATTACGACAAGGCCCGCCAGTCCGTTTAGCCAAAATACGCTTATTAATGTCTCCGCCAGGCCGAAAGGCACGACTGAGACGACGTTTTGCCCTGTCCGTCCATCGTGTGTCCGTCCGTTCGTCCGTCCCTCTGACAGCTAATCTCTGGCACTGTTGGCACGATGGCAGCCAAACTGTGTGCACAAAAAAAAAATCTGTCACAGATATTTTTTTATCTGTATCTTACCATCCATTCCATTCCAGTGGTAATGGGCCAGATAACAGTTAGTTATTAACATCTTGCTAACCAATTCTCGTCGCCTCAGTCACGCTGAGTCACATATTCACACCGCGGCCATCTTGGATCACATGACTTAGCAGCCTGCATTACAAACCATTGTGAACAATGGAGCGATGGTCCCAAAATATGAGTTCTGTTCAACCAATTTCTTTTGACCAAATCGACAAATGGGCAGATGACAACATCAACATCCCCAAAATGATTAAATAGAAGGGTATATCCACAATAGTCATGGTAGTTAGGTTGCAGTGTTACTCTGTACAAAGACTTGCTACAGTATGCAGACTAGTGCTTGCTCTGTCATCATATAGTTAACACCTTCTAAGCCACGGGGAGCCCCTTAATGTTAAAACCGTACTATATCGCACATCCCCCCAGGGACTCTCAGCCACGTCGTACATTCCCGGACTTTCTCTTTAAAACCGGAATAAAAGCTTTTGATCCGAAAATCGGCGATCGTCTAACCTTCCCTAGTCACCACTCGTGCACTGATAGCTCATGCAGACCGTGCATGAAGCAGAGGTGACGTCAGCGCCTCTCCTTCTCCAAGGCTACTCCCAGCCATCCGTTTGCTGTCTGCACACTCGAGCTCCTACAGCAGCCATGCTTGGGGCTATGCTAGCGAAACTTTTCAGTTCTGTTCTTCAGTCACACATGGACTATTTGCGGGGACATTTACGTGAAAGGATCGCGCACGCGAAACGCACGGGGACATCGACGATCGGCCAAAACCCCCATTCTATCCCAACGGAAATCGAGAAAATCATGGTGAGTTACTGGCCTGGGAAAAAAAAAAAAAAAAAAACAGCGGCGCTGTTCAAGATGGAGGGGCTGCGGGGTCATGTTTATAAACATAATATTATGTCTCAGATCACAATACAATAATAGAAATGTCACGGCTAATCTACCAACCACCATTCTATTTCGGACGTCAAGGTGTTAATATTACTGTATCGTGATTTTAGTATATTAATCAGAAACAATCTAACAACATTTGTCAGGTGTGAAATGGTGCCAGGTGTGAATTAGCCTCATTTCACCCCTGGCAAACCAGGCACGACAATAGAGTATATATATACATATATATATATATATATATATATATATATATATATATATATATATATATATATATATATATACATAATTTACGGCGAAAGATCAGCAAAAGCAAAGAGAAGTGTGAAAAGGTCAGATGTAATAATTGTACATGTACAGTATAAAGATGTCCTGGGGTGTACAGTATAATACTTACTAGAGCAGATAACACCTTTAATGATCCAATGAAGAGAAACTTCAGTCGCCATGGGCAGCACAGCAGTTAGCCTAAAGGGCCATTTCACCTCTGGGACAACCCGATCTTATTTTATTGTTGTTTGGGACACTATCAACACAATCCTGAGGTATTTTTTGTGTTCAATCTATGTTTTGAGATGTTTTAGTATTTCAGCATGTACTAGTGATGCAAAACGCATCATTATGATGCAAAACGCATCACTAGTACATGCTGAAATACTAAAATATCTAAGAACACAGATTGAACACAAAAAATAACTCAGGATTGTGTTGATCGTGTCCCAAACAACAACAAAATAAGATCGGGTTGTCCCAGAGGTGAAATGGCCCTTTAAGCTACAGGGCAGAGAAACCAGGGTTAAAGACACCATTCACAAGAGCAGAACTGTCAATAATGAATGGAAGTGTACAACAAAAGAAACGATGACAGTAAGCATGTCACATAGGGTCCTTACAGTCATGAACTGTTCCCAGCAAGCATGGTCAGGACCTGGACCAATCAGTGACGTCTCGATTGGGGCCAGATCACAGCCCATTATGGGGATGATCTTGACATCATTACCAGGACGTCATATGGACTTTTCAGTTTGACAGGATTTATGTTGGTTGAAATCAGGTGATCTTCTAGGCCAGAAAAAAATCATAACTAGTTAGATATGTCCCAGAATATAACCTTATATGCTCATATTTCATCTAACATTACAAACAATAACAATAATCCTGTCACACTAAAAAAGTCCATATGACTTCCTGGTAATGACGCCAAGATCGTCCCCATATGGGCTGTGATCTGGCCCCAATCGAGACGTCACTGATTGGTCCAGGTCCTGATGTGCTTGCTGGGTTGGTACTTTTGAGATAGTCCTTTTTTATGTACTGTGGATCTAGTCCAATAGAAAAACACAACATTAATAATGAATGGAGGATAAGTCAGTTTGACTTAATTACATTTACTGGCATAATTAATAATGTTTGCGATATCGTTTTCTTTTTTTTTCTTTTTTTGCCTTTTTTTTTCTTTTTTTTTGCAAAGGCAGTCTGTGGCAAAACGCATGCATGCACGCATGTGGTGATTTGGATTAGCGCCACTTTCATTTAATAACCCTAAATAGCTGATCAACACAGTGGGCTTGCAGATCAACTTAAACACCTATACCAAACCAGAACTCTGCCAAATCGTTTCAGCCATAAAAAAATTATCTCTTGTAAGGACAAGGAAAAGTGTCCTCATGATGTGTATTTTTCGAATTCGACTTAGAATACAAACAGTAAACATGCACACACACGCACATGCGCGCGCGTGCACACACACACACACACACACACACACCCAGCCCATCTGCTTCAGTAGCCTACTTATGTGCTTCGGCATTCCATTAATTCCTTTCTCCGTTCCAACACAAAGACGCAGGCTGCTAAACACGTCTTTCCCTCTTCAGAACGCGCTCATGCGCGGCTAAACATAATTGCTCCCCGTCGAAACGACTTGACAAGCTGGCAAATATAGAGGAACGTTGCTAAAGAGCGACCGCCTGCGTCGTCCAGACCTGCAGCCTGACATTTCACTTAGTCTATCCGTCATGATTGCAAAGACACACCGAACTGATTACTAATTGATATTGGAAATGCCCATAATACCGCCGCTTTCACATCTGTGATGTAATGCACGGGAGCCGCTTTTGAGGCAAATTAGAGGGAATTGAGGGTCTGTGGATCTGGGTTGCTCCACGGAGGCTGTGTTCCCGTGGATTCAGGGGCGTCAATTGGGTATGGCAGGGGTATGCAGCTGCCATACCCTGGGTCCAGGGGGGAAAAATAAAAGTTACTTTTAAATAAATCCATGAATGTCTCTTTGTCTATCTGTGCTGGTTATTATGTTGTTAAAATAACTACAAATGCAAATTTAAGAAAATGGTCACTTTAACAAGGTATTATGATTATATTCTCCAAACTTGTATTCTCCCCATCTTGACAAAATGCTATATTCCCATGGGCTCCGCTGGTCAGCTGCACAGGTGCAATGCAAGTATTGTTAATTGTGGCACGTTTACCAACATGCCAAGTTTAGCTGCACTTGAACAACCGTTCCAGGCTGACATATCCAGCCCGAGAAATCGTAGAAACGGGGTGAGAAAATCGAATGTACTTCTTAAAATAAATGTATCTGTTAAGGTATGGCACCATGACTGGTGTCTTTCACGCGCGCGAAGACGCGCGTGAAAGACACCAGTCATGTTGCCATACCTTAGCTTTTTCTGAACTGACGCCACTGCGTGGATTACGTGTGCCGTATCCACACAGCTGCAATTAGCACTGATTGGTCTCTTCATGCCTCTGAAAAGGGAGGGTTTGACCCGCTTTCACTCATCAATCACAACATGGGCCTGGGGGTGGTTTGATAAAAAACATAAACACAGCAATTCCTGGCTCTCATCTGTGCCAGGGGTTTCCCAAAGTGGGTGCCGTGATGCCAGTGCAGGGGGGAAGCAGGATAATTTGATGATAATTTGGAATACCACTACATCAATAATTCACTTCACTGTGCTTCAGTAAAACTGATTTGCACTGCACTTGATGAGTTCTTTTTCCATCTACGGCCGACTCTCTTCACTAAAAAATAGCAGATCTACAAGTTACGTTGTGAGCTTGTAGATCGGCTATTTTTGATGAACCACAATCTACAAGCTCGCAGCGTGGCACCGAGTGCCGTGCTGCAAGCCTGTAGATCTGCTAGTTTTTGAAAAACATTTTGTGCAAGTCTTTTTTATTTTATATTTTTGACCCGATTCTATAAATGTCTTCTAGATCCTTCTTCTAAATCAGTGGTTCTCAAGCGCAAGGCGGGACTACGGCTGCTGTGACATAATCTCTCTAGCGGTCAAAATCTTTAAGCAAACAGCCGTCGGTGACGGGGTCCCACCCCTTTTACTGAACTCTTTGTTTTCCATGGCGACGCGTCTACGCAGCAGACGTTGTAGACGCTACGTATAAGGGAGCTTCTGGCGTTGTAGAGACGACTGTGACGGCAGGGAGGTTTATTTATCGAGCGCTGATCATTTCCGGTTACCGTTGTCACCTGCCGTAGCCGTCCAAAGCTTAAAGTCGCTATTGTTGCATGTTGGCTCACTGGAAACACTCTGCTACACCAGAGGGTCTCAAAGTGTGGTCCAGGGACCCTCGTGGTTCCTTGAGGAGGTTCCAAATATCCCCTTATCGTGTGCTTCCATATGTACACTCTCAGTTATGGGGGTCTTGAAATGAAGAAAAGGTTTGAGAGCCACTGTCTTACACCATGTGAAATAAGCTTTCACTGAAAATAGCCCAAGTCACATCCTATCAAACAAACAAAGCCCCCGCTGTTGGAGCTCTGAGGACCCCAGGGTACCTCAGGGACCCCCTGTTGAAAAGCATAGGCCCTCAACAGGGGGTCCCTGGGTGCTGTGTGTGGAGCAACAGGCAGTGCTTTATGCAACAGCATGCAGACCTTCTGCAGCAGTGATGATGATACAGTCACAGCTGTTCAGAAGATGCACTTTAATTGCCATGTCAGGACAGCCTGCAGAAGGCCTGGAGCAGCAACATCTGTGTGGTTGGGTTTTTTATTTTAATTTTATTTTGATGTATTTATTTATTCCATTCGTCTCCACCAGGCCTATGGAAGGTTGTAGTCGGGTGGAAACCTCGTGTCTAAACGCGTTCCTTTAAAAAACAATGTTAAGATGGAGAAAATTGCCGATCTACAAGTTACAAGTTAGTTATCTACAACGCATCGCAGTGCGACGCTGTGATAACCTGGCAAAAGTGGTTTACCTCCATTCCGGAGGGGCGGCAAATGTCGCTTGTCCAGGGACTGGTATGGCCTCAAAGTAGAGATATTATACACGGGGCATTCTGGTCTAGCTTCCTGATTACTTTCCCTGCACAGTGTTGTGTGTCCTTGCTGACCTTGCTTGTAATAAAACCTGATAGTGACCCAAATATACCAGACTGGTTATTCCATATATCACTATAGTAGTCACGATACTAC
Source organism: Nannobrachium achirus (assembly GCF_963921795.1). NCBI lineage: Eukaryota > Metazoa > Chordata > Actinopteri > Myctophiformes > Myctophidae > Nannobrachium > Nannobrachium achirus. The sequence continues at coordinate 9,096,306 of NC_137825.1, read as the reverse complement.
GGATGCGTTGTTGAGCTTGTGGATCAGCTATTTTCACTACCTCAGTGCGACGCTTGTATGATGAAGTTAGCGCATTAATATACAAAAATATATAAAAAAGTTGCAATGCATGCCAATGCATGACATCTGACTCTTCACACTTCACAGGTGTGTGTTTTTGGACACTGACTTTCCATTGGAGGGCTGATGAGAGCAGGCTCTCTCTCTGTAAACTTTGAGTGGACACATCTTGAACGGAGATACAAGGTTTCTTGCCCGATGATGGCAAGCAAAGTGTAAAATATAAATATATAGTTTTGTGTTTCTGTGAGTTCAGCAGTGCAGGGATTTCAACACCGGCAGCTCTTGATAGGATGGTGTCCACATCTTTCCCAGGGTATTAGGAAACTTCATTTATACGTCGCCCCACTTTAAAACTACTGTAGGTGTTCTCAGGAATAACTTTCTTATTCGTGTATACGCAACTTTGTTTCCTCAAATAATTGAAATCTCAGCATTTCTCTTTGGACATTCACTCAATACTAAATAATTGATGCTTACGCAGCGTTCTAAAGCTGTGCGTGTGCGTGTGTGCGCATTCCTCTGTGTGTGTGTGTGTGTGCGTGCATGTGTGTGTGTGTGCATGCATGCGTGCGCATGTGTGGCGGCTGGTCCATTGATGGTATGGGATGATAGCAAGGCCACTTTTATTACATTATTAACATTATATAGGCCTAATGGCTTTTAGCTAGAAGAAAAGGACAGCTGGTTTTGGCTTTCACTCTTAATATTTCTTAATGTTTGCATTGTTCCTTTGTTTTGAATTTTCTTTGTGTTTCATGTTGGATTTTATGCACGTGAAGCACTTTGTAAACCTGTTTTTGTCAAGTGCGATCAACCTCAAACTGTCGCAGCTACAGTTAGGCATAAATAACCAAAGTATTTGCATAGTTTGGACTATGCACTGTGCACAGTATATCAGGGATGGAAACTAACTGTACATGGTACATGGTACCCGTAACAGCACGTCGCGGACCCACCTGTGTTCGATGACTCACAATTCAAAGAAGTTTTCCTGGTATGAATAAACATACTCAACTGCTCCACCCCGTGGTTAATTTCAGAACTAAATCACGCACCGTCTGTGTGAGGTGTGACATTCAAGTGAGTTGAAAGTGAAATGGGTCAAATCCACTGGCAGGCATGGCTGACAACTGTATCTGCAACAGTTCGAGGTTGAGGTTTAAGCTTTGTGAGTGAAGCTATGTGTGCTAATAACACAACCTGTATTCGAACATTTCCTGTGTGAATATGAAGCTAGTGCCATGAATATGAATGATGTTGAAAGTGCTCTCCCACTCACAACCACACACACACACAAACGCACACACGCATGTGCAGATCCAAAGTGAACATACACGCACACACTCCCAAAACCTGGTTTAGAACATAGCACGTGTGAATGTGCACGCTAGTGCTATGAAGGTGATATCCAATGCGTCGCCTGCTCATCAAATGCAGTGTTTGTGGACACAGGCCTCAAATGAAAGTCCTTGATAAGTTTGCGGGCCAGCTTTCTAGTTACTAAACCTTTCAAATAATTGTTGTGGAATAAAAGTATAATATTTGGATCCGAGATGTACTGGAGTAGAAGACACCAATTCCCCAACACCAGTCTGGGAAATGTGGGGGGAAATAAACAAACAAGCTATCCTGACACATGCTGAAGACACCTGCCAAACACCTGTCTGCCATCACACTGCTCTATGGCAAGCCGCAATTGGTACTTTTACTTAAGTAGACTAATTTAGTAGCCTACTTTTCCCCCACCACTGATGCTTTTACACACATGATGTTTCACTACATCGTTGGACAATACGGCAGGCGAGGAGGCCTCCAGGCATGTAATGCTCGCCCGAGAGAGCCGCCAGGTGTGAGAGAGAGAGAGAGAGAGAGAGAGAGAGAGAGAGAGAGAGAGCCTGCATCGAACGGTTTCGCGCATCAACGAGCGCTGTGTTGGCAAGCCATGGTGGAAGGCTGTTTAGAAACAGCACATATGGACAGTGTCGAGTGAAACAAAACGAGCGCTTCCCCGTCCCTATCGGGAACACACACACGCAGGCATGTACTCACACGTGCACGCACACAGTACACACACACACATCCACTGAGCAAGCATTGTTTAATGATGTCAGACATATATCCCAGTTGGAAAGCGTTACCCAAGAATTCCTCGTATTATACGCATCAGTGAGGCTCCAAAGAAAGCGACGCAGAAAACAAAAGAATGCACAGAACAATAACACATGGACCCAAGAAAAGAAGGATCGACTGGTTGACATCTGGCAGAGACAAATTCCTATCGTTCCAACTTTTCACACAAACTCCCAGCAGCGCACTGGGCGCACATGGTGAAATCTCGCTCTTTCAAAACAACCATCATTTCGACAACGGAGCGTCGGGAGAGTTAGCGACTCACCCCACGGAGGTTAGGGTTAGGGTAAGGGTTAGGTTTGGGTGTCGAAAAGATGACACATACAGTGACGTCATTACGTGCGCGTCCCGCGTCTCTGACGCATTCACGTTGCCTAGAGACGCATTCACGTCATTGCCCTGGGGTCCCACGGACGCATCGCCTCCATTGGAGTCCACGTTAAAATAATTTACCACGTCGCGAAAAAAAAAATATTTTAAAAAGTCCACAGACGCCACCATTATTCATGGGTGAAGGCATGCTACTTAACCCTACTTTAACACAAATGAAATCCGCGTAGAAAGTCTTAAAACAGACGATAGAACTAACAACAGTGCGTTCTATCGTCCACCGACGCCATTCTGTGTGCCCGTAGATGGTCACAGAATTCAATGGGTGCCTGAGTTTTAGCGTAGCACCGGGCCGCTCTCTGACCATAGTGGCACAGCATGTTAGGTGATACACCGAAAGGGGTTCCCCCACAGAACGTGTGCAACTGACGGCGCAGAAACGTGACGTCTCTACACTGGCAAAACAACAGCGTCGCGGTCAGGGTCCCCGCGGAATGAACGTGTCGCAAACAGCATTTCGTTTCATTAATATCCTCGCCAGAAACTGCCTGCCGTCTGTCTGTCTCTTTCTGCATGCAGCGGAGCCACCGCACTCTGCACTGCAGCAGCATGAATGTGCTCTCTCTGTCACTCTGATGTGATGCTGCTACGTTTAGCTACATGCTAAAGCTACTGCCGTGGCTGCTCTTCTGAGGCACAGTCAGTGAGGCTGGCAGAGGGCCATAAACTCATTAAGTCATAAAAAGACGTCTGATTTTCAAAGCGGAGAAACTAATTATCTGTGATTTACAACAGCCGTTCTCCGGAGCGCTCCACTTTCTCATAGTATTACGTCGAGTGGTCTCTCCATACACAGAAGTATACTCAAATGTTTTACTTAAGTAAAAGTATCTTCTACTGCAAGTTAAAGTCCGGAATTCAAAATGTACTTGAGTAAAAGTATAGGCTACACTTTAGGACTAAAAGTAAAAGTACTCATTATGCACAATTATTCTGTATCACATGTTACCAAATAATATCCTTTGAAAATAGCCATGGCTGAAGTGGTTATGTAGGCTATACTTTTCAAAGTAACTAGTAAAGTTTTCAAATAATTGTAGTGGAATAATACAATATTTGCCTCTGAGATGTAGTGGAGTAGAAGTAAAAGTAATGAAAATTGGAAATACTCCAGTAAAGTAAAAGTACCTTAAATTGTACTTATAAGTTACCTTTTTATTACCCCAAGAAAAGAAAAAAAAAGACCATTATTGCACCAAAGTAATCAACAAGCTAAAACTATACTATCAAAAATGTCCAAACATTAGCCTAATTGTAAAATAATATAAGATAGAGGCAAATATAAATAGCCGATCTAAAAGCTCACAATGCAAAAAATAAATAAAATGGGGACCCAAATTGGGGACCCATAATTTTTTTCTGGGACTCATTCGAATGACCACCTGTGGGTCCCGGGACCCATTACTTTGAAAACCTATTAACATCACTGCACATAGAAACAGCCAAGACAGACACTCGTGTAGTGTGAAATACTTTAAAGATCTGATATGTCACCCCAACCACGTCGATATCTTGCAGTGTGTTCCTCCTGGCTTTATTCAAGACTAAAACAATCACCTCCAACCGCTGCACATCTTCTTTTCCTTTTGGCTGTTCCCTTCAGGGGTCGCCACAGCGAATCACCTGCCTCCATCTCACCCTGTCCTCTGCCTCCTCTTCTTTCACACCGACTAACTTCATGTCCTCTTTCACGACATCCATAAATCTCCTCTTTGGTCTTCCTCTGGGCCTCCTGCCTTGCAGTTCCAACCTCAGCATCCTTCTACCCATATACTCACTATCCCTCCTCTGTACATGTCCAAACCATCTCACTGTCCCTCCTCTGTACATGTCCAAACCATCTCACTGTCACCTCTGTACATGTCCAAACCATGTCACTATCCCTCCTCTGTACATGTCCAAACCATCTCACTATCCCTCCTCTGTACATGTCCAAACCATCTCACTGTCCCTCCTCTGTGCATGTCCAAACCATCTCACTGTCCCTCCTCTGTACATGTCCAAACCATCTCACTGTCACTCCTCTGTACATGTCCAAACCATCTAACTATCCCTCCTCTGTACATGTCCAAGCCATCTCACTACCCCTCCTCTGTACATGTCCAAACCATCTGACTATCCCTCCTCTGTACATGTCCAAACCATCTCACTGTCCCTCCTCTGTACATGTCCAAACCATCTCACTGTCCCTCCTCTGTGCATGTCCAAACCATCTCACTGTCCCTCCTCTGTACATGTCCAAACCATCTCACTGTCACTCCTCTGTACATGTCCAAACCATCTAACTATCCCTCCTCTGTACATGTCCAAGCCATCTCACTACCCCTCCTCTGTACATGTCCAAACCATCTCACTATCCCTCCTCTGTACATGTCCAAACCATCTCACTATCCCTCCTCTGTACATGTCCAAACCATCTCACTATCCCTCCTCTGTACATGTCCAAGCCATCTCACTATCCCTCCTCTGTACATGTCCAAACCATCTCACTATCCCTCCTCTGTACATGTCCAAACCATCTCACTATCCCTCCTCTGTACATGTCCAAACCATCTCAATCTGGCCTCTCTGGCTTTATCTCCAAAACATCTGACAAGCGCTGTCCCTCTAATCAGTCTAATATACTCGAATTTCCTGATCCTATCCATCCCTGTTATAATGTATTAAAATATTCTTCCATACAGATTGCTTGAAATGAAGTTCACTGAGTTCAGATACGTTCCTGGTTGCAGTTTTAGCAGATCGCGGTGGCTTTGGCTTTTGGCTAGGTGGGATTAAAAAGCATCATATATCACACTAATTAACACTAATTAACAAGCGAGGCTAATTTGGGAGCGGCATTGGGAATGAGGGCAAAGCGTACGTATTTGTTCGACATCCCCTGTTGCCGAAACAGACTGCCGTTCCTAAAGGGAGAGCGTTGCATATTTCATATTTCATGTACAGTACTGTACAGTACGCAGCCCAGGAGGAAGTAGGCTGCACAGATTTAATGTTTTTACTAGAAGTAAAACCATGTAGAAATACTCTGTTACAAGTACAAGTCCTGTATTCAGACATTTATGTAGGGTGAAAGTACAAAAGTATATTGACATCAGAAATATACTTTCTGTGGCAAAGCAGAGGCAGACCTCAGAACGTATTCGAAGTAATCAAAATGCATACAAACATTTTAAAAATACCCGATCTACAAGCTAACAACGCATCAGCTTGTAAATTGCCAAACAATATAGTGCTGTTGTATGTGGTTAATGTATGTTTGGATATAATAATCGAAGTCTGCAAAGTAACACGTAAAACAAGTTTACAAATAAGTGTAGTGGAATAAAAAAGCACAATATCTGCCTCTGAGCTGTTGTGGTGTAGAAGTATGAAGTGCAACAGTCACAGAGCTATGGGCATTTATTAATAGTTTTGTACTTTTTCTGTTTTTCATGTGTCTAGGAGGTTGAAAGTACTTCATTAGACCCCCTGGTGTGGTTTTTATGAGCAATTATGTATTCTCTTGGTATTTGTTTGTTTTCTCTTGGAGGCTGCCACCTTGTGGTCAAAAGTGTCAGTTAAAAAAACACAGTTACAATTACATCACAGAATCAACTCCTCCCCTAATTACCATTCACCCAACAATGTGGGGTGTGGCTAACTTCAGCTGGGGCACCACCCACCATGACATCCATGCATACTTAATGAACTGGGGTGTGGCCACATAAAAACCCCAATTTTAACTCTTTCTGTATACTTTTTTTGGAAAAAATATTCCTCCTAGTATAATCATAATACCTGATAATCATGTTTTAGAGGGAGGAAAAATCATGGCACCACCTCTTTAAGGGATAGCTGGTAATGTTATTGTTTACATTCAACGCTGTGGAGACATGAAATTGTCGCATTCCTAAGACAATCATTTGATGACTGCAAATCCCCAAGGAGACAAAGGAGACTCCATAGGGAGATGCTGTCAACGAAATATATATATGCATTTCTGGTCCACGTTACATTGATAAGAACCTAGATGCGCGCGCAGGTCGGTACCAAATGAGCCAATGAAACCAGCGCTCCCCAAAACAACAGGTTTGGGGATTGGTGGGAATTGATTACATGATACACAGTCACCTGTGCATTTAGTCTCAATGTTTGTAAACAAGAAACGGGTCTATATATCCATGAATTCAAGTCTCCATAGGCAGGGACGTGCTGGGCCCCTGATTCAGCCCGGGAAAAAGAGTTGGAGAGGCTCTCAATTGCACGCTATAGAGAGAGATCTCTCTCTATAGCGCTGCTGCTACTCAAAGATTTGCCATTTCAGATCATGACAAGTGACAAGCCAGTGGGCCAATTACATGAGTTATATTTCGTTGTTGTCGGGTGGAAACCTTGTCCAAAACCGTTTGTTTTGTATTTATCATTTAAAAAATGAATTAAACTAGTGAAAACAGCCGATCTACTGTACAAGCACACAACGCCTCGCACCGCGAGGCGTTGTGTGCTTGTAGATCTGCTGTTTTCACTACTTTTGTGCGACGGCCATGTATGATGAAGCAGGGCTTTGCTTTGCGAAAAAATGTACACATTTGAAACTTGGAGATACGAGGTTTCTGCCCGACAGCGACAATATACTTTGTTGCCCGCCCGGCCCCCAAAATGGAACGAAGGCCGTTCGGGAGTTGTCCCGCTTTTCCCATTGGCCAGCACGTCCCTGTCCATAGTGTTAGTAATCTACAGAAAATAAGATAATATCGCTTATCGTCCCGTCCCTAATACAGTCGTACCCCAAGTACACCACACTACCTGAGTAAATGTGCTTAGCTATATTTTCCACCACACAAAAAAAAGGAGGCGGTGTTACATAATATTGCATGTGAACGTACCGTACAGTATATGAGGGAGAAATTGGCCTCGAAACATTTCCATAAAGTATGCAGAGGTTGTAATATCTATGTATGTTTAATCAGCAAAATTATTCATACAGCATGTACAGTGTATATCTGCACTGCGGGTTCTGCTATGTGGGTCACGATCCTCACGCTACCAGTGCCGCTTTCAACATGCCAGAAAACCACGTGCAAATGTCTGATCCATGTTCGCCAATGCTTACCAATAACCAAAGCTCTTATACAGTTCGTTGGAGCCATAGACTGTAAAAGCATGGACGAAGGGAGCAGTCACATGAAACCATTGGTTTCAACAGACTCGTTTTGATTAGTGTTGATTTCGTCGACTAAAACTGTGACGAAAAACCTTTGTCGACTACCTTTTTTCACTGACGAAAACCAAATAAAAACTAAGCTACGATAATTAAAACTAAGACTTAATATATTGACAATTTGGTTAACCAATTAAAACCAGACTAAAATGATGGACTAATGGAGAAGAGGTCATTTTATGTTTGACTGAGCTCGAATGTTGCGCAGGAACTCACAACGTGTCGCGTCACGACTCATTGCGAGTTTGTAGATTGTCAATTTTCAGCATGCAACAAAGTGTAAAATCGGGCATTACTAGGCAGGCCTAAATGAATTTCTGTCAACAAAATCTACTGTAGATGTAGTCATATTTAGTCAACTAAAACATTTCAGACAACTAAAATATGACTAAAACTAAATTACTTTTTATTCAAAAGACTATGACTAAAACAGATTCTGACAGAGCACCAGTCCTGGCGTCACACTCCTGGGTTGCAGAAGTTTGTCTCTATGGAGAATAACATTGGGTCATCTTAAAATTTGAACTACTAAGCATTGTAATCCAAAAATAAATACATTTTCAGTCACTCATATTTGAGTGACTTACAACCCAGATAGAATGTGTAAATGACACCAGACTTTGTGCTCTATTTCGGAATCAAACCACCTTCTTGGAATTTCCCGGGCCCGAAAAGCATTTTTCAGAAATGTTGACGTTTAAGCACCATTGTTTTAAACAAAATGTGTGTGTGTGTGTGTGTGTGTGTGTGTGTGTGTGTGTGTGTGTGTGCTTCACGATGATGTTAGATGTGGGCGTTTAGCCGTGTCAAAGTTATAGGATAATACATTCTATTAGACAAGTTGAACTGTTATCACACTCAGAGGCAGACAGGGGATGAAAGCAAAGTTACCATTTGACAAGTTATGACCTACAGTATGTCACCCCTCGAGGGGGGCCCGCACCCCATACTGAGCTCTACAATTTAAGCATCAGTCCACATGACATGCTATTTAAATTACATTTTAGCCTTCGCATAAGACTTCAAGGTCATCGAGGTTGGGGCAAGAGATCTAGTGAAGTACAGTGCAAGCACAGTACCAGTACGCAGGCACGTGCAGAGAGGGGGGTGCTTTTTGGACTCCTGCCCTTTTGCCTCAAGGTGCCCTTTTTTAAATGGCCTGCCCAACATCCACGGCCCATATCAAGACGAACAGAATAATTATAATTTCACTATAATAATTATTATCCATGATTATAATTTAAATGAGTTGTCTGCCATCAGTCAGTTTAGTTTAAACTGTCAAGAACAGATGAAGTAAAAGTTTTTCCTTTTTCTTTGACGATGGATTGGTTTTATAGTTTCACCTGATGCAGAGATGTCAAGTTCCCTCCCATTAACCTTGCTGCCGCAAACAACTTTATTTGAGACGGCCATGCAAGCATTGCTACGTTCACTGTACCACATTTCTGGTGTGAAATGGCACGAGCATTGTTGTTTTTGACAGCAAATTTCGTTTTAATCATAGTCTTTTGAATAAAATGTAATTTAGTTTTAGTCATAATTTAGTCACCTGAAAAGTTTTGGTTTTAATCTAATTTTAGTCGACTAAATATCATTACGTTTTTAGGCGACTAAATGTACTGTTGATTTAGTCAACTAAAATGTATTTTGGCAGGCCTTGATGGCATCGTAATGACTGATTTTACACTTGGTTGCGTGCTGAAAATAGCAGATCTACAAGCTCACAACGTGTCGCAGGAGACAGGAGACAGGAGAAACTCAATCGAGACTGGGATAGTCAAGGGTGCCAAGAGGACACAGGTGGAAACAAATCACAATACTTGTTAGACAAGACAGCTACAGATACAGTCAGTAACTAATGCCAACAGGAAACTTAACAATACTACAAAATAAAAAGCACAACTAACTACACAAGACGAAAAAAGAACATAGTGCTAAAAAAAAAGAAAAAGAACAGAATTAGGCCTAAATGTCTAAAAAGAATAAACAGTAAAAAAAAAAAAAAAGAAAAAGAAAAAGAACAGAATTAGGCCTAAATGTCTAAAAAGAATAAACAGTAAAAAAAAAAAAAAAGAACAGAATTAGGCCTAAATGTCTAAAAAGAATAAACAGTAAAGTGTTTGACTTTATTTTTTGAAGCGGTGAAGGCCGCTTCCAAGGAGTGGCTTTGTGTGTCCCGTACATGTCCATATATGGTCATTCCAGTCCAGAATGAACAGGCTTTGTCTGTCCCGTACATGTCCCGTGCATGCAGAATTGAGGATTGGTCAAGCTTCACATGACAATTTGGCCCTCCAGATAAAACCATTCATTCATTCAGAATTCATACAAATATAGCTCTAGTCTAGAGCACATAGAATAAAATTTCACCGCTTCACTTCGAACCGAGGTTTGATTTTTCATTTATTGTTTTATTCCACAATGTCAATTGTCTAATGTAATCCTGGGCGCTACACTCCCTCTGCCAACCTGGGGAGAGCAACGGACTGACCTCATGCTTCCTTCTATACACGAGGAGTCCAAGTTGTTTCTTTTCACCTAACAGGGGGGGATTTCCCCGGCTGGACGTAGCACGTGGATTAAGGAACACGTTATTCCAACCAGTTCCTTTCCCCTCCAGGTGCCCCGGCTGGCCAGGGGAGAGAGGCCAGTATAGAGACCACTGCGTGTTTTTTTGGAGGGGAGAACATGCAAACTCCACACAGAAAGGCCCTTTTGCCAACCCCACCAAGGGTGTGGGCACTGATGATGCGATGGAGGAGAGAACACGCACACAGCCTCCCCAGGACCTCTACTGGCTGTGAGGCGACAGAGCCAGGGACGTCACAAGGGGGTTAAAAGTGGGACTGAGTTACCAGGGCCCAAGGTGGAGGGGCCCTAGTAACTTTAGCTATTGAAAAATTGCAGATATACAAGCTCACAGCGCGGCACCCGAGTGCCGCGCTGCGAGCTTGTAGATCTGCTATTTTTGAAAAGTTGTGAAAATGTGTGAAAATCTTTGAATATATGTATTTATTTAAGTGAACATTTGTAACTCAAATTTTGCTTCTGGGGGGGGGGTCCCTGGAACTAAATGTTTTGAGATGGGGGTTTGTGGCCAAATGCATATCATCTTGGGGGTCCTTGACATGAAAAAGTTTGAGCACCACTGACATGGAAACATAGGTTTCTTGCACACATTTTCACAATTTTTCAATAGTTAACATTCATGGGGGGCCCGCAGTGAATCCTTGTACCCATGGGGCCCAGAATTTGGTGTGACGTGACGCCCCTGGACAGCGCTACCGACTGTGCCAACGTGGCCCCCTGTTTTTGTCTGACTTGAATTACCCGTAATTGCCGGACTATACAGTAAGCCGCGGCTTTTTTCCCCATGTTTTGAACCCTGCGGCTTATACAACGGTGCGACTTATACAGTATAGCGATTTTTACAGCTAACGGCCAGTTAGTTAGTTTTACAATGGTCTTTAACAAGGATTTATATATAGATTTCTACAGCTAACAGCCACCAACGGCACTTTACCGTAAGCAGGAAGGACACCTGCGGCTTATAGTCAGGTGCGGCTTATATATGTAAACATTTGTTTTTTGTTCTAAATGTAGCTGATGCGGCTTATATTCAGGTGTGGCTTATAGTCCAGCAATTACGGTGCTGTCTAAAGAACGTGGTGGAACTGCTAACGATGGTACAGTCTCACTAGAGTTACCATTAATTGTCACGTAAAAATCTGCTCCTTTCTCCCAGAGAAAGAGAGGATATTTTCCAAAGCAGCTTGACTGTACCACTGTAACTGGCCGCGGTCCACGGGAGTGTTCCAGTTTATCTTGGAAGGAGCGTTCAGATCGGTGGCAGAGCAACGTTGGACTCGTTGTCTCAGAAAGCATCTGTGCTGGCTTGGGGGGAGCGTGATCTGATCTGCCTGCTTCACTGCACTGTACACTCTGCTGCTACGCACCAAGGCACGCATGCACGCACGCACGCAAACACGCACGCACGCACGTACGCACGCACGCACGCATGCACGCACGCACGCACGCACGCACGTACGCACGCACGCACGCATGCACGCACGCACGCACAGGTTTAAGTATTACTATTCTTGTGAGGATTCACATTTTTAGGACAGCGATTGTATTATACCAGGAACAAGAACAAGTGACTTTTTCCTTGCTGATTAAACCTGTGCCAGTATACGATTGGTGGAAAAATGTGCTCAAATGTTTTACTTGAGTGAAAGTACTATTACTGCAATGTAGAAATACTCTGTTGCAAGTAAAAGTCCAGAATTCAAAATACAAAAGTATTGGCATTAAAATGTGCTTAAAGTGCCAGAAGTAGAAAGTAGTCGTTATGCAGAATGTTCAAACAAGTTTTTAGATGTATAAAAAGCATGCTCACGCAACTTTGCTCAATATGTACATAATGTGTTTGTTTTCTTTGATAGAAGAATGGATCTTTGAAGGCTGGATCATTCCATTTGAACATCCATTTATCTTGTGAAGAATGAAGGAAAATACTTGTGAGGACATTTGGTTTTCACAAGTATAGTGCCACACACGGACGCACGCAAACACGCACATGCACGCACGCACGCACGCAAACACGCACATGCACGCACGCACGCACGCACGCACGCACGCACACACGCACACACGCACACACGCACGCACACACACACACACACACACACACACGCACACGCACACGCACACACACACACACACACACACACACATTTTTGCTCCATGTGTGCGTCTGTACAGCATTCAAACAGTAGGATTGCGTATTGTCAAGGACGGAATGATCCAATATTACAGTGCTACATTACATTTGGTATAACATGGTTCTATTGTGAAAATAGCAGATCTACATGCTCACAACGTTGTGAGCTTGTAGATCTGCTATTTTCACAATTTCTGCCTCTATATATTTGACAAAATGTTTAATTTGTCCTTTTAGAGGTATTAAAAAGTCCTTAAATTGGCACTTTAGAAATGTGAAGATACCCTCTATACACTTAAACTTTATAAAATAATTTGGTGGGTCGTGTCTCGTGTGTGATGTGATGACGTCATCAAACGATAGAGTCGACTTCAACTCAACTTTTTACTGAGTCGAGTCGACTTGCAAAAATCACAAGTCGTTAATGCCCTAGCCTAGCGCATGCACACACGGCTCCGCTGCCTGCATGGTGGCCAGTAGCAGGGAACTTAGGCCTACCATGTTGTAGTACTCAAAGACTACAATTTAGCCAGAACTATCCAACCGGATTCAGTTTTAACCCAAAATAATTCCCCTGCGCTCAAGGACATACTTTTAGGGCCTTAATAAACTCCTTGATGCGGAGTAGTTTTGCTTTTGAAAAAAATCGTTTGGTATATGCATCTTTTAGTCCAACTCATAGCGACTGGCAAGACTACGCAAGGCTACTCAAGCATTTTAATAGGGATTGAGGAAACCAAATCAAAGCAACGGCGCTTCTTCTAGTGGTTTCCGCGCTTTTTAGGCGGAAACCAAACGGCCCGTTGTGAACAAACGCCAGGCTTTCCCCCAGAAAGCCTGGTGGGCGAGGTTACACACACGCACACACACGCACGCACGCACAGACGCACACGCACGCACGCACGCGCGCGCACACGCACACACAGACACACACACGGCTCCGCTGCCTGCATGGTGGCCAGTAGAGAACTTAGGCCGTGGGCGTCCCAGAGAGAATCTCTCTAAAAGGAGGAGGCATGTCAGCATGTCACCATGCGCTGGCACACGCTCTGAGACGTGTTCAATATTTTACCACCAGGTTCACCTCGGTCCGCTTCAGGGACGTGCTGGCCATTGGGAAAAGCGGGACAACTCCCGAACGGCCGGTTCATTCCCGGCCGGTCCAGGCCGGCCATTAGGAAAAAAATAATGATATAAAATGTCAGCCTTCATTCCATTTTGGGGGCTGGGCGGCCAACAAAGTAAATCGTCACTGTCGGACAGAAACCTACTATCTCCAAGTTTCAAATGTATACATTTTTCGCAAAGCAAAGCCCTGCTTCATCACAAGGCTGTCACACAAAAGTAGTGAAAACAGCAGATCTACAAGCACACAACGCCTCGCGATGCGAGGCGTTGTGTGCTTGTAGATCTGCTGTTGTCACTAGTTTAAATCATTTTCAAAATGATAAATATAAACAAACGCTTTTGGACATACAAGGTTTCCACCCGACAACGACGAAATATAACTCATGTACAGTAATTGGCCCACTGGCTTGTCACTTGTCATGATCTGAAATGGCAAATCTTTGAGTAGCAGCAGCGCTATAGAGAGAGATCTCTCTCTATAGCGCGCAATGAGGGCCTCTCCAACTCTTTTTTTCCCGGGCTGAATCAGGGGTCCAGCACGTCCCTGGTCCACTTTCAGCTTATTTTCAGCTGTGGACAAACATACACACTGTGGTGGTACACACATCAAAGTGTGTGTAGGCTACCGTACTCAAGGTAAATACTAAAGTATTCAAAAGTACAATATAACACAATGTATTAATTATCCATTAATCCAGAGTGACTTTAAATTATACAGTGAGCAAGGTATGCAGTATACACACACATACAGTACACACATACATCAAATGCAGAGAGGCAGTGTTGTGCAGGGGCTTCACGGGGGGGGGGGGGGGGGGGGGGGGGGGGTTGGGACTGAGTTACCAGGGCCCAAGGTGGAGGGGCCTTAATGAATTTATAGCTATTTAGCGATTGAAAAATAGCAGATATACAAGCACACAGCGAGCTTGTAGATCTGCTGTTTTTGAAAGGTCGTGAAAATGTGTGCAAATCTTTGAATACATGTATTTTTCAAGCCAACATTTGTAACTCAAATTTTGCTTCTGGGGGGGGGGGGGGTCCCTGGAACTAAATATTTGGGGGGTCCGTTGCCAAATGCACATGAAAAAGTTTGAGCACCACTGACATAGAAACTTTTTTTTTATTTTTTTATTCAAAAAACCTTAGAAGGATTTGAAATATTCAAAGATTTTCAAGATTTTTCAAAAATAGCAGATCTACAAGCTCGCAGCGCGGCCCAGGGCCCAGAATTTGGTGCGACACCCCTGTACATCAAAAGCAGACAGACAGTGTTGTGCCTCAGTAAACTGGGATCACAGCTAAACCCACAACCCATAGCATCAGTGTACTCTAAACAATAAAATATTAAAGAAAAGAAAATACAAATATATATGTACAGGTTTCTGTTTCAATTTTTTATGGAGAATTTTCATTCCCATTGAAAAGCAGAATCCAACTTAAACAGAGAAGGTCATAAAAATAGCAAAAATAGCTGATCTACAAGCTCAATGTTCTGCCAATCCACTGGAAATCTACTGTCTTGCCAATGGCGGGACATGTGAAGTTTTGAAATGACACATCTGTAAATTGAAACTGAATGCCAAATCAACGACCCTGGCATTTGTCTAAATCAGGGGTCTTCAACGTTTTTCAGGCCAAGGACCCCTTAATCCAGAGAGAGATGAAGCAGGGACCCCCTGCTTCACCCCAGATTCCATATTGTTTCATTGTTTGACAGCACAATCATCAGTGTATTTTGGATTCATGTCAAATTGTGTTTTCAGATATTTAACCACTTGAACCGTCAATACTTAATTAACTTGACCTTTCACTCTGTACTTAGTCTGCTCTTTTTCCCCTTTACACCAAAGCTCTTTGCCAAAAATAGCCGATCTACAAGCTCACAACGCCTCGCAGCGTGAGGCGTTGTGAGCTTGTAGATCGGCTATTTTTGGCTAAAGTTCACAGAATATGGAAATGGATATATAATTATATAATATAAAAGGGAGAAAAAAAAAACTTTCTATCACTCAAAGATTTCGAGGACCCCCTGTAATAACTCTGAGGACCCCCTAGGGGTCCCGGACCCCCTGTTGAAGACCCCTGGTCTAAATAACATGCTATCAGATTTCATTTTAACTCTTTTACTGCTTCGGACGTTCCTGTTCGCCCCTAGCTCGTTGCCAATACGAACGCTCGTTCTTTTATATTACCTTGCCTGATGACTGTAAGCTGATGAGGGGTCCCGTCGCCGTGTACAGTAAAAACATCTCCCGTAACACTGCTCTGAAAAATCCACCACACCTAAACATCAATGATGTCCAAATCACTTCCTGGCTGTTCTCTGTGGACCTGATCTAGATTATGATTAGATTATGCATTTCTATGCTCTGAACGACGGCAAGCGGAGCGGCCCAATTCACATCCATTCTTTGCATAAGGCTGCCCTCTGCTGCCAGCATGGCTAAAGTACATAAATAATAGGTGCAATTAAAAAAAATCGTTTGGACATAATGAATAGATCTTTTTCTAGAAGCTGCTTTTTGCTGGCACCAGCCCCAATAAATAAATAATACAGTAGAATGAACCTCGAAATAGCAGATCGACAAACATACATGTAAGCTTGTCGATCGGCTATTCAGCGGAAGCTTTGCCTTTTTGAGATGTAGTGGAATAAAAGTAAAAGTAAAACTGTATGAGTTCTTTACACTTTTGGTACTTAAAGTACATTTTGTACTTTTGCTCAAGTAAATTTAGAATTCCAGGCATTTACTTGTAACAGGGTATTTCTACATTGAAGTATTGATACTGAAAGTAAAAAATGCGAGTACTTTATTTCCGCCACTGGTGATGAGTGCAGAATAGATCATGCACGGAGCCTCCTCACTCAGCCTGTATAAAAGACGTGGCACCATGCATGTCACCCTGGGGTGACATTGACAGCTTGGCTACCAGGAAGCCACAGCTGGCATTTCCAACTGTCTGCCAGCGCACTGCCATGCCATGCTACTACACATCTCTGGGCAGGGACGTGCTGGACCCATGATTCAGCCCGGGAAAAAAAGAGTTGTAGAGGCCCTCATTGCGCGCTATAGAGAGAGATCTCTCTCTATAGCGCTGCTGCTACTCAAAGATGTGCCATTTCAGATCATGACAAGTGACAAGCCAGTGGGCCAATTACTGTACATGAGTTATATTTTGTCGTTGTCGGGTGGAAACCTTGTATGTCCAAAAGCGTTTGTTTTATATTTATCATTTTGAAAATGATTTAAACTAGTGAAAACAGCAGATCTACAAGCACACGTTGCTGTTTTCACTACTTTTGTGTGACAGCCTTGTATGATGAAGCAGGGCTTTGCTTTGCGAAAAATGTATACATTTGAAACTTGGAGATACGAGGTTTCTGCCCAACAGTGACGATTTACTTTGTTGGCCGCCCAGCCCCCAAAATGGAACGAAAGCTGACATTTTATATCATTATTTTTTTTCGAATGGCCGGCCTGGACCGGCCGGGAATGAACCGGCCGTTCGGGAATTGTCCCGCTTATCCCAATGGCCAGCACGTCCCTGTCTCTGGGCACAATGCAGCAGAGAAGCAGACTGTCAGACACACAGCTCAGTGTGACAGACAGACAGACAGCTAGGAGACCACATGTCTCAGGCAGAGTGTGTGCACAGTACATTTGTGTATTGTACGTGTTGTGGCGTCTCGGTCTCTAACCGCTCTTTTTATAAGTTGTGTTACACAGGGGAGAAGTGGAGAGGGGACAGAGGCACCCAGAGGAAGCCGCACCCGCCTTGGGCCCGTGTCACTGAAGGGCGGTGCTTGCCAATGAACCTGTTGCCACAGGTCCCTGCAGTCCTCACAAATACACCAACAAAACGCCAACAGGAATCCAGTGACCTTTTCTCTTGTTCTGTGTTGCACACAATCCTAACGTCGTAGCTATCCTAACCCGACAGCCACGCACCTACCAACATGCATGTGTCACACAATTATACACTCTTCTCTACACAACATAAAACACTGACTACAGGCCTGCATAATAAAAGTATGCCGGCAATTAAGCCATTAAGATCTGGAACGCATCTTTGTCACGTTAGACTTGAACCGCTTTAACCATTAGTTTGTAGTTTGTGCTTTAGCTATTTAAAAAAATATCAGATCTACAAGCTCACTGCGAGCTTGTAGATCTGCTATTTTTGAGAAATCGTGAAAAGGTCTTTGAATATTCTCACCCAATAAATCCTTCTAAGGTTTTTCTTTTAAAAAAAACGCATGTTTCTATGTCAGTGGTTCTCAAACTTTTTCATGCACCCCTAGAATTTGGGTGCATCTCTCCACTCCGACATGTCTCCTTTCCGACATGGCCCCCTTCCCGACACTAACCCTATCTCTAACCCTAACCCTAAACCTAACCCCTATGGAAGTGTCGCCACTCCGACAATAAGAAGTCAATTTCGGAGTGGCGACATGTCGGAATGGAGAGAGCCTCCCGAATTATTATGTATTTGGCATCAAAATATCTCAAAATATGTTGTTCCAGGGACCCCCCCCAGAAGCAAAGTTTTGAGTTTGAATTTCCGATATATTAAAAATCCGGATCTAAAAAAAAAATTAGCAGATCTACAAGCTCGCAGCTTGTATATCTGCTATTTATTTTTTTAATAGTTAAAGCATCAAATAATGGTTAAAATCTACAGTGCGTTCCCGCTTTTAACGGATTATTGAAGGTTGAGCGGGGGGGTTACGGAGGAGACCGCCAAGTCTTGGAGGAAATTATGCTAATATCACAGTGTCGATTAGATGTCACATTATAAACAATAACCTCCGGCGATGGCCTCGTTAAGCCCTGGCAGGCCAGGGTCAAGCAGCAGGAGGAGGAGAGTAACCCCGGGGCGACAGCCAGGGGGGGGGGGGGGAGAGAGAGAGGGAGAGAGAGAGACACAGAGAGAGAGAGAGAGAGAGAGAGAGAGAGAGAGAGAGAGACAGAGAGAGAGAGAGAGAGAGAGAGAGAGAGAGAGAGAAATAACTGGCTCCCGGACCTCTTAATTTGGTTGAGAGCGATGGTGAGGGTGACAGAATCTCCTGAATATTCATGGAGACACTTCATCATCATGCATGGGCTCAGTGGGTGACACTAGTCATGTTTCTTTTTTCTTTTATAATTTTTATCCCACGATTTTGCAACCCATTTTTTCACCCAGTGCCAATTGCCTATGTAATCCTGGGCTGTGCTCTCCCTCTGCCGCGCCTGGAGAGACAACGGACTGACCTCATGCTTCCTTCAATGCATGAGTAGTCCAAGTTGTTTCTTTTCACCTGACAGGGGGGATTTTCCCCGGAATGGACGTAGTGCGTAGAAGGAACACGTTATTCCAACCAGTTCCTTTCCCCTCCATCAGGCGCCCCGGCTGGCCAGGGGGAGGCATTATAGAGACCAGGATTACTGCATGTTTTTGTGAGGGTATCAAACCTAGGAGATACGGGGAGAACATGCAAACTCCACACAGAAAGGCCCTATCGCCGACCCCAACTGATGACGCGGAGGGAGAAACACGCCCCCAGCACCCACAGTGTCCCCCGGCGGGAATTGAACCCAGGACCTTCTAGCTGTGAGGCGAAGCGCTAACCACTACGCCTCGAGCCCCCCTTCACTAGACATGTTTCCATAAACTTATTCGAATATAGGAAGCAAATTATCGGAAATGCGCATTAAGATAAAGCGAATTTAGCCTGTTTCCATTAAACTGATGAAATGCGATTCCTGGGAGATCCTGCCTGGGTCCGTCTGACCGACCTGCTGTAAATACTTCCCGCGGGCTTGCACACAGAGCACAGAGCTGGGATGGTGGGGCTGATTTCTTTCAGACCGAATCCGAGACATGAGCACTGCTGTGACTCGCTGCAAACTCATCCTGCAGCGTCGCGGATGCGAGCTGCTGTGAGATTGTAGATCGGCCACTTTTGGCACGCAACACGGTGTGATGACGAAGGGTGGGTTAGCCAGGATTTACTTGGATGATGTGACGGACGAGGCTTAAAATAAACATCCAATGCGAGGTACAGTCGTAGGGAACACAACGCTAACAAGTTGGTAGCTCCCTTCAGCCAAATCGATATCATGCAAGTTCAATGCATTTTCATTCAAAACCTATTCGCTTTGTGTTTCCATTGCACTAATGCGCATTACGTTTATTCGATAAAGCCTCAAAATCCACCTCCTCCAAGCGCATAAAAGTGTTTGCGGATAATGAAAGTTGATTCAAATGTTGAAGTGTTTCCATAAAAAGATTTAAGCGCAAAAGCCTTAATGTGCATTAAGAGGCTTTATGGAAACGCCACTACTGTTAGTGGTCATGTAACACCGTGTTGAGGGTGTTAAAGAGGTGGTGCCATAGTTTTGTACTTGTTTCTGTTTTGTATGTGTCTATGGCGTTAACATTACTCTAATAGACCCCCTGTTTTAAACACCATTATATTGTTCTTATTTTGATCATAAGACCCATTTGCAATGCTGATGAGATTACATACACAAAGATCAACCATTAGGACATACAAATATAAAACAGCAACAAAACATAGAATTAAACATCGTAGAGAATTAGAAAGTTAAAAACAACTGCATACTGAGGTAGGGAGATTTAAGAGCACGTTATTAAATTGTCCATAAGAATAGAATTTTGCCAAGTCTCCAGATTTTCTTCTGAATATGACATCGATTCACTACGTCACTATGGCACATTATGAGTGCAACTATAGTAGTGGTGGTTTTCAAAGAGTACTCGGGGCCGGCTGGTGCGCCTGGTCCCTGGTGCCTGGCAAAGTCCCGAGTATCACCAGGTCCCCGCGGAGCTTGGGGCGCGTGTCCCAGGCCAGTAGAGCCCGCCGAGGAGGGCTTAACGGTGGGTACGCGGGGCCGGCCGGTGCGCCTGGTCCCTGGTGCCTGGCTCCTCGGGATTTCTTCAAAAGTCCCGAGTATCACCAGGTCCCTGTGGAGCTTGGGGCACGGGCCCCAGGCCAGTAGACAGTAGTGCCCGCCGAGCATGGACGGATTAACGCTTGTGCAGTATGTGCAGCTGAACAGGGCCCACAGCCAATAGGGGCCCACCAATTTATAGGCTATTTATTTATTTATGATCATAATAAACACGCAATATGATTAAGAAGAAGAAAATCTCAAATTCGCCTTTTTTGACCCTTTGAAGCACCCATAGCATGACTTCTAAACCAATCACAGCAAATGGGGGGCGGGAGGTATAGGTCTACTGGTTTCTCAACCAATCACAGTGACTGTCTGAACGTCTCTGACAGCACCGCTGGAAAACAAACGACAGATGATGACACCAGATTTATCTAAATAACAGAATTAAACAGTTGTTTCACAGTGGAATATGCTACCTGGGGTTAACTACAGACATCCATAGGACATGTGGATAGCTTTTACATTTACCATACGTGAACTAAAGTTTTCGGCGCTGCTCAAAGAGGCTGGATTACACGATGTGTTGTGTGCCCCTCCAAGGAATAACACTTTCTATAGGACATCTGGGCACCTCAATATAACATTGGATATTTTCTTGTCATTTTCTTAACACATCTACTGCCTCTTAATCTGAAGGTTGCTTGGTGCCTCGGCGCCACGTCGTTTCCTCCGTCGGCCGCCGCTATTATTTTGAAGGGCCGGAAGGGGGTTGTTTTTGTTTTTTTGGATTATCACTTGACGGCAACGATTACGTCATCTAGTCACATGACAGTGTGCGACAAGAAGATGAAGATGGCTGCGCCCTGCCTTTTGCCTTGTTTACATTTAGATCTGCTGCAAAATGTCTCAAAATGGCTATTTTGTTTAAATGAAGTTTCTTTATGGGCCTCTCCATTGACTTAACATTGAGGAGCTTCACTTCGCGTGCACGCCCAACGTGCGTTGTAAACAAATCGCCGACATTACCGATGCGAGCGGGACCGGAGCGACATTAAGTAAGTAATAATATCTTTACTGTATATACAGTAAGATTCACAGTCCGCACCGTCAACGGCGCCATGGTATTAACCCTTTCAATGACAATCCTCACCGTCAACGGCGGCAGAACAGTTAAGGTAAGACATGGCTTTACTTAACTAACTGTTCACTGTGGAGTTAGCCAGCCTGTTTTCTTCTCCTTCATGTGTGTGTGTGTGTGTGTGTGTGTGTGTGTGTGTGTGTGTGTGTGTGTGTGTGTGTGTGTGTGTGTGTGTGTGTGTGTGTGTGTATGTGTGTGTGTGTGTGTGTGTGTGTGTGTGTGTGTGTGTGTGTGTGTGTGTGTGTGTGTGTGCGCGCGCGTGCGTGCGTGCGTGCAAGCTTGCTTGCTTGTAAATATTGGTAGCTGCTGGTTATGGATCTTTGGTCTGGTATGAGTGTGGTTGTGTTGTGCGCACATTGTGTGTTGGCTTGTTGGGGTGCCCGCAGTGTTCGACTCGGGACTCCGCTGCCGAGCGCCGTGGTGCGGTGTGGTACACGGGCCGGCGCGGTACAGGACGCGACCGGCCCGGTGCGGGACGCGGGCGGCATGGAGGTGGGGTGGGGGGCCTTCGCGATGTGGCCGCACAGGGCCATCTTTCAATTGGTCCGTCCCTGCCGCCGAGGACAGCTTAATGGTAGCCTACCCCCATAACTCTGAATGTGTTCAATACAAGCCTGTATCCCTATCCCCAGGCTACAGTTTGACATTGCATGTGGGGGACATTGCTTTTGGATTGCATTTTTTCCTATGCATTTATTATTATTATTATTTCCACCTTTTGTGTGTTCTTGTTCACAAATTAAGCATGGCTTTGGTTTTGCATAGACACATTTTGTTTATACAAAACCAAAGCGATACTTAATTTGTGCTTCGCCAATGAAACAAATATGTCAGAGGAAAAACCAGAAGATCAGAGGAGGACAGATGGACCAGTGGAAATGTGATGCACAGACGAGTTGGGGCAGCGGTCTAATTAGCCTGGGACATGCGGTACGGTATGCCTGTATGCTTTGAATCGGGGATGCAGGACATCAGTAAATCAGTAATTAGGGATCTTTCCAGGACATACAGTGTTGCCAATCAACTTAATTGTGTTATAGATGTGACAGACGAGCATCGAGTCCAGGCCAGGGGGTTGTACTTGATGCTGCCCTTTTTTTCTTTCATTTTCTTTTTCACTTCATGCATTAATCAGGCATACACTGGGGGATTTCTCCGACTGGACGCAACCATAGACTGTAAAAAACTGGAAAATGAGGGTTTTTTTTTGTCCCTTGTATGGGTGTCACCATCATTGTTTGAATGGTACCCCAGGAATCATAAGGAATGCTATTGGCTGCCAACGGTCACGTGGAACCGCAGGGATACATAGGAGAATGTGGTGTTGAGCCTCTCGAAACCAGTAAGACTCCCTAATCGGGAGATAAGCGACCGTAGGTGGCTTATCTCCACAAATAGGGCAAAAATGTGTTTTTCCAAAATCTTCCTGATCCATGTTGATGACATGAGTGTAGACATGCTGTGTAGTGATATTCGTGATTGTAGGGGAAAAACTGTAGGAGCAGTGTCCAAAAATGTGTTTTAAAAATCGGCCTGAAGGTGGCGCTAGAATAGGGCCATGTGAGAAATGAGGGGTGGGGTCTCCGCGTTGCCTTGGCGGACGAATAGGTACCGGCCCCGGCTCTCCCGGACGCTCCTAGCCCGAGTTACGGCATTTTATGTGCGCTGCAGTGGCAGGGGGTCCTCCACTGGGGGCGCCACCACTTTTGCATCCGTTCTGGAGCACCAGGAGTCGGTGGTCCCCGGGAATTCCCCGTGAGCAGCCCCATTGGGGTGGTCATTTGGTCATTTTTGCACATTTGGTCATTTTTTACATCTGGGGGTCCCCCAGGGACCTGGGGGTCCCTGGGGCTCCGGGGGTCCTTGGAGGTTGTAGTTTGGCAGGCAAGGAGTGTGTGTGTAAAATCTGGCATGGATCGGGTCAACAGGTGCGGAGATATAAGCAGGGAAAAAGTGTGACGTGTGACGTGTGAGCACATTTGGTCATTTTTTACATCTGGGGGTCCCCCAGGGACCTGGGGGTCCCTGGGGCTCCGGGGGTCCTTGGAGGTTGTAGTTTGGCAGTCAAGGAGTGTGTGTGCAAAATTTGGCATGGATGGGGGCAACGGTTGTGGAGATATGAGCAGGGCAAAAGTGTGACGGACGGACGGACTGACTCACTCACTCACTCACTCACCCACGGACAGCCGGTGGAGGTTTTGGTAGTAAATGCGACCTACGGTCGCAATAAAGCACACAAAGAAGAACACAGCAGGCTAGTATCAGTTTAGTTGGCCACTCCCCCCGCACATTTATCATCAATTTTAACATAAATGGGACCATATTTGCACAAAACGCATATCATGGTGATTGAAAGGGAGTTTTTCACTAACGACAGGAACCATAAACCATTTATGACAAAGTTTATTAAGGTTAGAAAATCAAAGGGGAAAACGAATGGGGTCCAATGTAGACAAATTCTTTTTGGTACCTCGCGGGGGGAAAACAGCGCAACTAGCGGCCAAACATAGGAAGTTTTAGTTCTGTATTGGATTCATTTTAAATCGGCGGAACTATGCCCCTGGACGCAACGCGTGGAAGGAACACGTTATACCAATCGCTCCATCAGGCGCCCCGGCTGGCCAGGGGGAGGCAGTATAGAGACCAGGATTACTACATGTTTGTTGTGAGGGTAGCTACGCTAGGGGACACGGGGAGGACCACAGATATAAAGAGCTAGATGCCTCGTTCGCCTCTGCAGTTCATTGGAGCGACGTGCAACAGTTGTAGTCCGGACATCCTGGAAAAACTAAGGGAACGCTGTCAGTCAAAGTGACTAATGGCAGATCACAGCGTGACTTTTCCGAGGACTACAATTCAATTCAACAGAGCCAGTTCCGATGTTGCGCGGTTCAGCTGTTCTTACAGGCTGCGTACGTAAAGACCCGCCCCCACCTACCTCTGATTGGCCTAGCAACTTCCCTATGTGTGAAGCACGTGGAAGCAATGCACACGTGATTCCCTTAGTCCCTCGATGCACATGCATCAGAGTCAAAGGAGGCGTCTACCTTTCTATGTCTATGGGGAGAACAGGGGCGGACTGGTCATCTGGCATACCGGGCAAATGCCCGGTGGGCCGCTAGGCTAGGGGGCTGGGGGGGGCCGCCCGTTAAAAAAAAAATAAAAATAAAAAAATCCGGAAAAAAAAAAAATCTTGCTGCACGGCCCTAACTGACATTACGGTAATGCATGCACGGCCGCAACGGCCATTACGGTAATCCCATCGGCCCAATGTCTAGTCTTTCAACTGAGTGGCCCTATCACACAGCTAGAATGGATCACATGCCCTCCTACCTTCCAAACAGCGCGAGTACAGGACAGGAGGAGAGGAGGAGGAGGAGGATGTAGTGGTTTGTGTGTGTGTGAGAGAGAGAGAAAAAAAAACATTACACTTTTGACCAGTTGCCATTTGCCACCATCGCAAAGAGGAGGAATTGGTGGTGATATGGTAAGCCCCCTCCACCAACACAACACATAAGCATGTGGAATAATAAATAAATAAATAGCGACGTGTACTGAGAGTGGATGTCCATAATGTCCAGCAGATTGCTTTGTGTTAAAGGAGTAGTTCACCCCCAAAATGACTTTGTTTCCTATTGATTACTCATGCCATGGAGACTTGAGTTCAATAATATGTTTTAGTTTTAGTCTAAGCCTAAAGACAATTATTTCATTACAATAAATGTACCCCCATTGATTCCGGATGGGGACCCAAATGAATTTGGGTTCCCATTCGGAATCAATTGGGGTAAATTTACTATAATCACATTTTTTTTTGGAAATATACAAAAAATATTACTGAACTCAAGTCTCCATGGCATGATCAATAGAATGTCTGTGGGTGAACTACTCTGCAGAGTTTCTGGTGTAAATCTCCCTCTGGCAGAGATTACACTGAGGCCTCACGGAGGCGCTCAAACACACACTGACATTAGGCTTGATGGTGTGGAATACATAAATAAATAGCTACATAGAATGTATCACAACTTGCATTTATTGTGGACTTGTAGATCTGCTACTACTTTCACTTGTTTCATGTATGACTGAGGCTGGAGAAAATAATGAGATGTAGGACTAATGAGATGTAGGACTTATGGGCAGTCCCCACCCTCTTCTAGACTAGAGGGTGGAGACAGACATTAACATGTCAAAGCCAACATTTACATCTGCAGTTTTTGTTTGCTATTGTTCTCAGGTTTCAGCTACAGATCACCACCAATGGGTTATTTTTTATTTTTATTTTCATCATTGGTCATGTTTTCAAACTGGATGTGTGTAATCTGTGGGGAGTATGTGTCTCTGATGTCTTGGTATAGTTGGCAGGTGGTTACTGAAGGTGTCTGTTTCTACCACATTTTGTGTGCAGTGGTTGCATAGTCTGTCTTACTGTGCTCAGATATTCTGCTAATGTCTTTTTAGTGCCAGATAGCATTCTATTTTGCTTTGGTTTTGGGTTGTCTCTTTCCAGTGTGTTAGGTAGCTTTCTTTTTGTTTTATTATAATCTGGTTTGGTCCAAAGTGTTTTCCGTTTGGTAGTTGGGCTTCTGTTTGTGCACAGAGTCCCTGGGCCAGCTGACTGAGGGGGCAACCCTGTATGTTTTCACTGTGGTTGAGGGCTATGCTATGGAGCGTGTCTGGGTTGCTTTCTTTTAGGTGATTATAGAATTTAAGTGCTCTCTTTTTTACTTTTATAATGATAATGAGTGGGTATTGTCCTAATTCTGCCCTGCAAGCATTGTTTGTTGTTGTCTGTTGGGTATATATGGGTATAGTTCTGCGTGCAGTCTCAGTTTGGTGTTTTGCTATGCTCTAGTATATAATATATACAGCCTATAGCCTACTGCATATTGAGCAATCAAATACAACGTGTTTGTCCAATTCTCAGATCAATTATTAGTTTCCATTCATTAGCTAACTAGCCAAAGTTCTGACATTTTGGCATGTAATCATGTTCATACTGCCCTTGTTGGTGGTGAGAACTGTACACTAACTTATACGATTTATGGATTGTGTAGTTATCATTTATGTTGTATGTAAAAGTTGCGGTATTAAGAGCTTATGTATTTAAATGTGCCGCCCTCCACCTGACGAGTCGGTAGAGTATCTGCGCTCGCGCTAGTTGTGGGGGCTGGTCTGGCCAAGATGCCAGGGCTGAATTTTAGTCCCAGTCCGCCACTGGGGGAGAACATACAAACTCCACACAGAAAGGCCCTTTCGCCAACCCCCACCTATAGGGTGTGGGCGCTGATGACGCGAAGGAGAGAACACGCCCCCAGCACGCAGCACCCACAGCGTCCACAGCGGGAATCGAACCCAGGACCTACCGAATGCGCCACCGTGCCAGTCAAACGGTGCCTGCACGTGATGTTTCACTTAAAACCTTTTAGCCGAACACATTTGAAGTACTATGATAAAGACTTATGTTTTGTAAAAACAGCATGTTATGAGACCTTTAAGTAACATACAAGGTTTCCAGCCGTCAGTCAGTGACAGAATGGTGGTTTTATAATGACCTTGCAGAGCTTATGATACAGGATCTTTTGCAGGATTATATTGCCAATTGTCTCCCATTCATGCTCAAGCACTTAAAGGAGTAGTTCACCCCCAACATGACTTTTTCTATTGATTAGTCACGCCATGGAGAGTAGAGTTCAATAATATTTTTAGTTTTTTGTCACATTCCTAAGACAAAAATTTGATTCGAGTAAATTTACCCCCATTGATTCCGGATGGGGGGAAATTTATTGTTATCACATTTTTGTCTTAGGAATGTGACAAAAAAAAATTATTATTGAACTCTACTCTCCATGGCGTGACTAATCAATAGGAAAAGAAAAGTCATTTTGGGGGTGAACTACTCCTTTAAATCCTATATGTAGTTGACTGGGGTCCCCCAGGGGTCTGTACTTGTTACTTGTTTTTTTTTCTTTTTTTTTTCTTTACTTTACCAAATACCTTTCCTCCGACGGTATATAAATAGAACCAAATGGACCCGTAATTAGGGTCCATTTGGTTCCATTTATACACTGTCGGAGTTAAATCAACAATGAGGATTTAACAGTAGATATAGATACACAACAGTACATAGATGTACTTGTATTGAACACAACAGTACATAGATCTTTTTTAAGTATCAAATGGGGGTCTGTGGCCCTCAAACTGGGGGTCCTTGAAATGAAGAAAGGTTTGAGAAGACCCAGCCCTAACTATCCATCCATACATCTTCAAACGTATATCCGGAATCGGGTCGCGGGAGTAACAGTTCTAACAGAGATTTCCAGTGTTCCCTCTCCTGAGCAACTGTATCCACTACCAAGGCGTTCCCAGGCCAGTGTGGGAGATATGATCCTTCCACCTGGTCTTTGGTCTGCCACGGGGTCTCCTCCTCCCAGTGGGACGTGCATCGAGGACCTTCCTAGGAAGGCGCTCGGGGGCATCCGTACTCGATGCCTGAACCACCTAAGCTGACTCCTTTCCAAGCATAGGAGCAGCGGTTCTACTCCAAGTCTCTCGGGTAACTGAACTTCTCACCCTATCTCTAAGGGAGATACCAACCACCAGTCTGAGGAAACTAATGATGTCCGCTTGTACCCGCGACTTTATACTCTAGTTCATGACCCACACTTCATGACCATAGCCGAGACTACGAACAAAGATTGCTCTATGTTACCTTTTCTCTTTTTGTTAAATCTTAAAATATGTGACGTGCATCCGGCAGATGTCAGCCAGTACATTGTATACAAATACACCCACTCCGAGCCTCTACTGGACACTTTATATAAGAGCTCAACTCAGTCAAGCACAAGCACAACCTAGTTAGAATACTCCCTCCTATCAAGCTAGCTCTACGACTTTTTATATAAGCATAACCACCACACCTCAAGCCAAGTTCAGGCTGGTGTGGTGCATCTGGAGCAAACTCTGACATTTAAAGCCTTTCTATTCACCGGATGCAGGCAAACAGATTGACAAAGTTTCTTTGTCAATACATCTTCGTCAGGTCAACTGACGGCTCTTTGTATCATTTTCCATCCAAAAATAATGACAGAATTCAAAGGAACGTTTTAATTACAGGAGTAAGTGAAAAGTACCTGTAGCAATTCAAAATAATGTACCGGCTCAAATGCAATGCAATTGGTCATCTAATGGATGGCTTAGGAATGCAACAAAAACTAATTATCTCTGTGAATTCAAGGATCTTTGGGGAGTGCAATTGATAGGAACTTAAAGGAACTATTCCTTTAAGTCATGGGTTTTCAACAGGGGGTCCTCAGAGTTAGACTACAGGAGGCCCACCAAATATTTGTGTGATACAAACCTTTTTTATATATTAACCACTTGAACCCCTGCGTATTCTGAGCAAAACTTTTGCCAAAAAACAGCAGATCTACAAGCTCACGCCACCTTGTGAGCTTGTAGAACGGCTATGTTTTACTTCTATTGGTTTTTATTTCTAAGTATTGACCACCTAAGTGGTTAAATAATGTCTTAACTCATTTAGTGCCAGCGCCCTCTAGGGGCCATAGAATGCCAGGGTATCTCTGATAGGCGAGCGCTTTAGCTTCCAGGACCTCACCTTCCAGGACCTCACGTGCTCATGTTCATGCACGTCATGGAAAGGTCCCGGATGATAATGCTAACAGAATGGCTATTCCCATTTTGTCATCTAAAAGATCATTTTTGGGCGATTTCGCCGTAAATAAACCTCGCGCCGCTTCCCTAAAGACACAATCCAGAGATATAAGCCTTCAAAGATGTGGTCTTTCATTGGATTAGGCGGAGATTGGCGATTTCGTTCGCAAATAACGGCCGGCCGGGAGGTTGCTAGCTTTCGGCTAGTAGCTAGAAAAATCAGGCCAGGCTTCATTGAGGCCTCCGATAAAATAATTCATTTTATTAAATATCCCGGACTATTTCGGGATAGGCACCCTGGAATACGTCGCGCCGCCTACAATGAACATTGGGTGAACATTGGGGGGGGTCTAAACTTTATTTTAAACCATTTTCAATGGAATAAATCGTCGGAGCATCTAGCGTCTCTCGTTGGTGAGCGCTGGGCGAGCCGGGACCACCCACGTTGCTCCAAGCAGCTCGGGGTAAGTAAAATAGCAAATAAAAAATTGTTTTTGATCCCGAATATCCCGAACTAGTTCGGGATAGGCACTTAAAGAGTTAACATACACATCAACAGGACTCCAACATACACTGATGATAGTGTCTGTCAAACAAGTCTATGAAGGCCTGAACTACGAAATCTATGAAAAAAGCTACATTTACAACACGACTGTATACAGTACGTATTAAGTATAGGAGGGTCCTTGCTTCATTTCGTCTGTCTCAGCTAGGGGGTCCTTGGGATGAAAAAGACCCCTGGCTTTGAGTAAAAACATCATCAGAGCACTTCCTCCAGCTCTGTCAGATCATATAAACCAACATGTGCATGCAAGAGGCTGCTTTGGACTCATTTAGTATTCAGAGAAGCCTAGCCTGGCTTTACATTATTCATTTCCCTTCAGCTGAGATGCCAAGGCAGCTCAGGCCTCCCCCGGAACGCCAAACAACCCACTTAAGCCACGTAGACCGCAAACGCAAATCTGTGTCACTAGATCTGCTATTTTTTTTAAATCGGGAGTCTCTGAACATTTTTTTACCCCGATTCTATAACCGTCTTCTAAATCCTTCTTCTAAATCAGTGGTTCTCAAACTTTTTCATGCCAAAGAACCTCCAAAATTACGTGCATTTTCACAGCAGACCCCCGATCTCAAAATATCTTGTTCCAGGGACCACCCTGAAGCAAACATTTGAGTTACAAATGTTCGCTTAAAAAAAAATCAAACCTTGGTTCGAAGTGAAGCGGTGAAATTTAATTCTATGTGTTCTAGAGCTATGAACTATTTGGTTCGAAGTGAAGTGGTATGTGTTCTAGAGCTTCAGAATTCAGAATTCTGAATGAATTAATGATTTTATCTGGAGGGCCGAATTGTCATGTGAAGCTTGACCAATCCTCAAAGTATGGTCTCATTGGACATTTTCAATCATCCAATCATCAGACCGGGACGGACACTACACACATATTCTCGACGTACGGGACAGATAAAACCTGTTCATTCTAGACTGAAATGACCATATATGGACGTGGGGGACACACATGGGACACACATTTACGGACAGATAAAACCTGTTCATTCTGGTCTGAAATGACCATATATGGACGTGGGGGACACACATGGGACACACAAAGCCACTCCTTGGAAGCGGCTTTCACTGCTTCAAAAAAATATATGTTCAAAGATTTTTTCAAAAATAGCAGATATACTGAGCTTGAGTATCTGCTATTTTTCAACAGCTAAAGCATAAAATAATTCGAGGCCTAAATGGCTTAAAGTCCTGGATGTCTTCTTCATTTCCTCCTGCCTGTTGTTGATCTTCTAAGTCCAGAGCTTTTGTTTTTTCAGTGTTTTTTAGTGTGCAACAGGCTGTCCGTTGTCATTGACTCTGTGGTTTTAAACTAAGCAGGGTGAGCGGCACTCACCTGTGTCCCAACAATGAGATGCAAATCGCTGCATTTTTACATTATTTAACATTTCTCTATCCTCCAGATAAACAAGTCGTTGCTGTCGGGTGGAAACCTTGTAAAGTCCGAGACTGTTCTATTTTAACTGATATTTACTATTTATAATCGTGAAAATAGCTCACAAGAAATACTGGATCGTGGGTAGGCAACTGTGATGATGGAGAGGGCAACGACATTTCCACACTCACTCCTGGATAAATGGTAAATGCTGCATTTATATAGCGCTTTTATCCAAGGCGCTTTACATAGATTGTGCATTACATTCACCCATTCACACACACATTCATACACCGGTGGCGGAGGAAACCATGCAAGGCACCAACCTGCTCACCGGGAGCAATTAGGGGTTCAGAGTCTTGCTCAAGGACCCTTCGACATTAACTCAGAGGGAGCCAGGATTCGAACTGGGAACCCTTGGGGAACCCTTTGTGCTCTAATGATGGTTTCTCTACCCGTGAGGATGCCACATTGTATACCTGCACTCTCACCAACAGTAAACTGTAAACCTAAAATTGCCCATAATAGTCGCTAATGTAATAATAAAGGGATATTAACAAGTAGTATTCATCTGTATTCAGACTCTATAACTGTACCACCTTTCAGCACCACTGTGGACTGGACAGCTCCCCTCTCTATGACTGTACCATCTTTCAGCACCACTGTGGACTGGACAGCTCCCCTTTCTATGACTGTACCATCTTTCAGCACCACCGTGGACTGGACAGCTTCCCTCTCTATGACTGTACCATATTTCAGCACCACCGTGGACTGGACAGCTCCCCTCTCTATGGCTGTACCATCTTTCAGCACCACCGTGGACTGGACAGCTCCCCTCTCTATGGCTGTACCATCTTTCAGCACCACTGTGGACTAGACAGCTCTTCTCCCTGTGACTGTCACTGTACCACCTTTCAGCACCACTGTGGACTGGACAGCTCCCCTCTTCAACAGAAAGCTCTCCTCACTCTTAGAGCTATCCATCCCTTTTTTAACCACTTTAACCCTCTATACTTATTAGTGAAGTATGCTTTTCTACCACTTCTACTTACCATATAAAATGAAAGAAAACACAGTTGTAACTTGCAAGATTATTTAGTTTACACTGCACAACAGTGCGAGACAGGACAGTCATGTTGCCGACTCCATCGAGCAACTCAGATGTTGTTGACCTGATTTGACCACTGTTTTAAGTCAATCAGAAGCCAATCTGAACATGTGACCACAAAAAGTGGTAGAACTGGACACGAGTTGCCTCTATACTTGTGTGCACTTTCTTTCACTGTAATAAAAAAGTGTTTGTGAAGTCCAAGGTTGGAGGAAATACTTTTACTTTGTGCCAAGATGTAGGCTTCCCTGCTTGGCACTCAGCATCAGGGGTTGGATTGGGGTCCCTGCGTCATGCGTCATGTCCAGGGGGTGTACTGGTACATCAAGCTGCCTCGCGCTACAGAAACAGGAGATGGGCTCCTGCCCTACTTACAGTACCTGAGTAAGATGCACTTAGTAACACTTTGCACCAGTTGCACTCACAAGAATGAGATGCAAATCTGCTTTAATACATTTGTTAATGTTAAAGACCCAATGAAATGACTATTTTGGGTATTTTATTTTGAAGTTTCAGTTTGAAAAGGAAGCCTGTGTGTTCCTGAACCTATCCGAGGGGACCAGCCCTTCAGGCGATGGGATTTAAAATCTGAGTAATGGGAGTAATGGTAGCCAGCAATGGGAAACAAACAGGTGAATGTAATCAAAGGTTCATTTATATTCAAAAACTCTATCTATGTCATCACTTTTTGAATTTCTGTTCACAGGAAGTAATTAAGAATGGCCTATTTAGGGACCTTTGATATAAATATACACATCTTTGGCATCTAGTGTTAGGTATGGCCACACTACAGATATGCTCTTAAAGTGTGAAAAACATGTTTTTGATATCACCTCGTCTTTAATTTCTCTTGGCTCCAAACAAAGTTCTGGTGCAGTCGGTGCGCGCCAGCGCCAAAACGCAACACCTCCCAAAAGCACTGGCGTTCTGTTCGCCAGGGCGGGTAGGACTCGGCGATGCTCGTGTTAAACTACGTAGTTATTAAATGAAAGCCTTGACGGAACACAATTTAATCATTGTTGTCACACACCTGCTGGAATAAATAAGGCCATGGTTAGGTGATAAACCCTGTCATTCATCCAATGTTCTCGGCTTCTAACCTTGCCCACTTTATCTTTGTGTGTGTGTGTGTGTGTGTGTGTGTGTGTGTGTGTGTGTGTGTGTGTGTGTGTGTGTGTGTGTGTGTGTGTGTGTGTGTGTGCGCGTGTGTGTGTGTGTGTGTGTGTGTGTGTGTGTGTGCGTGCGTGCGTGCGTGTGTGTGTGTGTGTGTGTGTGTGTGTGTGTGTGTGTGTGTGAGACACATACTTCCCACAGATTACACACACCCGAAGTGAGTTTGAAAACATGACCAACGATTAAAAAAAAAGCTCCCATACCTACTGGGAGAAATACAACAATGTGCGAACACAGCAGCAAGATTTGTGAACTGTTGCAACAAAAGAAGACTAGAGACTGGAACACACCCACCCTAAGGACTACACACCATGGATTGACATCTAGACCTACTGCATACAGTATGAAACAGAGCTGCTACCTTTAAATGCATTTTAAATCTGAGTCTTAATTTTTCATCTAAACGGTATTGGGAAAAAAAAAACAATGCTGCTATTTGTTCCAAAAGCTTTATATATATATATATATATATATATATATAAATGACACAATGCAACATAGCTGTTTACACAATGCCATACCCCCTCCAACTGTATACAGTATATGTTCCCCATTTTGAACAGTTTTACTTGTATTTGTGACACTTGCTTTGGCAATGTAAACATCTCATGACATGTCATATCATGCCAATAAAGCTCCTTTGAATTGAATTGAAATTGAACTGTGTGTGTGTGTGTGTGTGCGTGTGCGTGTGCGTGTGCGTGTGCGTGTGTGCGTGTGTGCGTGCGTGCGTGCGTGCGTGCGTGCGTGCGTGTCCCACAATATTCTACAGGTATTACACATTTACATTATTTTCTTCCTTCATGTCTTGCTTCTTTCCCACATCTAGCATGGAAGACCACATACGTGTTTTGTCATCGTGCTCAGACACATCACCTATACAACAATGATGCTGAACACGCTTTTGACACGTTTGCGACACGCTTGTAACACTTATTGATACTGTGCCCTCGCTACAAATCACATCATGCAAACATGTGCACGCACACACACACACACACACACACACACACACACACACACACACACACACACACACACACACACACACACACACACACACACACACACACACACACACACACACACACACACACACACACACACACACACACACACACACAAGCTTACAAACTGAACCGTGGGGATGCACGCATCCCAGTTTCTGAAAACTGTTTTGGAAAAACGAGGTTTACCGTTTACAATGTAAGGCAGGGGTCTTCAACAGGGGGTCCGGGACTCCTAGGGGGTCCTCAGATTTACTAAAGGGGGTCCTCCAAATCTTTGTGTGATAGAAACTTTTTTTTCTCCTTTTTTTATATTAACCACTTGAACCTAGCGTCCATATTCTAATAACTTTAGCCAAAAATAGCAGATCTACAAGCTCACAACGCCTTCAGCTATTTTCAGCAAAGAGTTTTGGTGTAGAGGGGGAAAAAGAGCAGACTAAGTACAGAGTGAAAGGTCAAGTTTATTAAGTATTGACGGTTCAAGTGGTTAAATATCTGAAAACACGAATTGACATGTATCCAAAATACACCGATGATTGTGCTGTCAAATGATGAAACTATATGGTATCTGTTGTGGGGGTCCCTGCTTTATCTCTCTCTCAACTAAGGGGTCCTTGGCCTGAAAACGTTGAAGACCCCTGATGTAAGGTATTTATCTGACTCTCTTTATCCAGAGTGATGTACAGCAGGCTATAGGCAAGGTAAACACGTGCAACAAATGCAGAGAGACAGTGTAGCGCCTCAGTAATCTAGTAACCACAGGTAGCCCTGAATACATGACTATCATGTTTCCCCGTTAAAGGTGATACACCATGCATTTAAAAAGTATTTATGTCATATTGTTTATGTCCCAAAAACGTTTTTCAAAAGGTTTGAGGCTAAATTAACACTCCTGAATAGAGAGCCTCTCTCATTTTTGAATGGCTCTCAGAGCATTTCAGCTGCAGTACCACCTTTGGCCTGAACTGCGCCACCCCACCCAAAAAATCTTTTTGAAAAAAAAAAAAAAACTTTTTTGGAAAAAGATTTTTTTTGGAAAAAAATCTTTTTTTTTTAATTTTTTTTATTTTTATGATGACGTCACAAGCAAATCTGGACAGCCTGTTTTGAGAACCCGTGGGATACTTTTAACCTTCGCCTTCTCAAAACCAGAGAAAGACACAACGGTCAGAAATGGGACTTTGTGAGGATAGAAGGTGCTAGTGGAACTGGGACCCCAAAAAAAGGTTTTAAAATAGGAAAAGTGAAATTTCATGGTGTATCACCTTTAACATGAGGATCAGTGGGGAATCGAGCCCTCAACGGTTTGAGCTAGGAACGTCAGATTTCAAAAATAAAGTGCTTACCCAAGCCAACTTTGACAATGATTTGACGCCGCGCAACGTTCATTACACGCCACTCCCGGATTGTTGAATAAAAAGCATTTTTATCCGAAATTATTTTGCTTAACATTGTACTTCCGGCTCTAGTGGACAGTCGCGTCATCTCCGGTTGCTCATTGTAGTGAACGGAGATGATGCGATGACGCGACTGTCCACTAGAGGGGGAAAATCCAGGAAATACAAGGATAAAAATGCTTTTTATTCAACAATCCGGGAGCGGCGTGTAATGAACGTTGCACGGCGTCAAATCGTTGTCAAAGTTGGCTTGGGTAAGCACTTTATTTTTGAAATCTGATGTTCCTAGCTCAAACCGTTGAGGGCTCGATTCCCCACTGCTCCTCATGTTAACGGGGAAACATGACTATCATGTATATGATTGTCATGTGTTCAGGGCTAGGACCACAGGTAAACCAACAACCTAGCATCAGTCTAAACAATATAATATCAAAACATTTATAATCTGTACATTGAAACTATAGGATAAATGCTGGTAAATGGTGCATTTATATACAGCACCCTGCAAGACCCGAATTAATTTCCACTTTTGTCAACAACAAAAGCCTCTGTCGGGGTTATTTATATGCAAATATCCTGGCCAATGGCATTGTAATACTAAACAATAGGATCCAATGTTGATGTTTAGGTGAAAAAAAGAACAGGAAAACAAATGATTTTAAACTCTTCTTTTTTTTTATAACAATTATTCACCCATTAACACACACACACACACACACACACACACACACACACACACACACACACACACACACACACACACACACACACACACACACACACACACACACACACACACACACACACACACACACACACACACACACATCCATACACCAATGGCAGAGGAAACCATGCAAGGCTGCTCATCGGGATCCATTAGGGGTTCAGAGTCTTCCCAGGGAAACGTAACCTGACTGCGCCAGATAATGGCAGCAGTTCGTATGCCTGGCTGCATACCGCTCTGCTTACTATCATCTGGGATCACTCGGGCAGACCCGATGTAAGGGCTGTCTATCACAGTCTGGGAGTGCCAACTCCAACCACTCATCCGCCTCCTGGGTTTCCACGTGGTCTGCAATCAGACTCTATTGGCTCAGGGCCGCTCAGAGCCCGCCCGTAGCTGCCGCTGATTGGTCCGGCCCAGGGCTTTACGAGTGTGATCAACTCTCCCAGAGAGATCTCAGATGGTAAAGTAGGGCGGTACGCACTACTGCCACCATCTGGCGCAAGTCAGGTTAAGGGAAACACTATCTACCATAAATTTCCCGCTGTTGCGCAGCGGCGCTCTTTTGGGGAAACGAGGAAATGCACTGAGATTCCGAGACAAGCTGCAGTAAAACACTTCTTTATTGAAAAATCACACCCAATGTGAAGTGAGCGGTGGTCGTGCTTGCATATAACGTCTTCAGACTAGGATATAGGTCTAGGATGTAATTGGTGATGTAATACAGGCTACACACACACACACATTGCTATGGCAAAACGCTGAGGAAAAAGTGGCTACAGATAGGTCTAGGATGCAATTGTAATATGTAATACAGGCTACACACACACACACACATCGCTATGGCAAAACGCTGAGAAAAACACATTGCTATGGCAAAACGCTGAGGAAAAGTGGCGGTCTAGGATGTAATTGGTGATGTAATATGGCTACACACAAACACATATTGCTATGGCAAAACACTGCTCTGCAGGGCAGTGGTGATGTAATATGATGTAATATGGCTACACACACACATATTGCTATGGCAAAACGCTGAGGAAAACACATTGCTATGGCAAAACACTGAGGAAAAGTGGCTACAGACACACGCACAGCCACTCTATGGAGCGGTCATATATAGAGATCCATATTGATGACATCATGGATCTCTATATATGGGCATGAAATGGACAAAGATGGAATGGCTAGTGCCGCTCGAGTAGAGACATGGACCTAAAGATACAGAGATATTTGCAAGGGTGAATCACCTCAAGGCAACCATACTTGCAATTTTCAATTGTATATTTCTAGTATAATTTTTTGCCAAATGGCCATCCAATTTTACATGACGAAGACATCAACTCTATCGCTATGACAACAAACGTCATCATCGCAAACCATGAGATTGTCCTTTATTAAAATGAATTAGTCAAATGACCACCGTGTCATTTAGCTGCTTTCAACCGATGAGTCGACTCGCCTTCTGACAAACGCTGTTGCAGATTAAGCCATCGATACAGATTCACGGCGGTGCCCGTTGTGTGTGTGTGTGTGTGTGTGTGTGTGCGTGCGCGCACGTGATGTTTCACTGGACCACACCTCTAAAGAAAGGAGACGAGAGATTCCTCTCTCCGTCTGTGGCGGTGGGCCACCGTGTTTACTGCTTCCATAATGTCGTGCATGCGAGTGTCTTCAACACAGTGACTTTATGCTGGGTGGAATTGTTCCGGAAGTGTATCAGCAGGGTTTCTGCCGTGCCGCGCAGGCACCACACGGCTGCCCTGGTGGGAGAGACGGTCTACCTCTGGGGAGGTTGCGCGGTGGAGGGATACAGATTCTTCTGCTACAGCACGCTTCAGGCATTTGACGTCAGCTCCCACAGATGGTTCACGCCCAAGATCACCGGGACCGTTCCCGAGGGGAGGGTGGGCCATTCGGCCTGTGTCTTGGGTAAGGTCATGTATGTCTACGGCGGATGGAACTTCAATGGCACCGCTAATGACATCTACAAGTTGGACACCGCCACGATGGCCTGGTCTTCAATTAACGCCAAAGGCAAAGGCCCTAACCCTAACCCTAAGCCTAACCTAGAAGATCCAGCAGATCACTTTGCCATCATCACCGGGACCAAGATGTTTGTGTTTAGGTACCGTTGCAAGACATCTCGCAGTATCTGTGTTTTTGACACGGAGACCAACTGCTGGCTGGGTAAGAAGCAGTGTGGATGGCGTGATTTTGCACAGAGTCGCTCAGCCTTCGCCCACGACGGAGAGATTTACGTCTTTGGTTTTGGAGACTTTGGCATCTGGAAGTTCAACCCGGAGACCTTCTCTTGGAGGAAGGTTGAGACCACGGGGAAAGGGCCGCGTCCGACGTTTCAGAGTAACCGCTGTTGCGCGGCGGGAGGTCGCGTCATCCTCTGTGGAGCATACAACAACAGAGCCCTCACTAATGCGTTCGTCTTAGACTTGAGCCCTAGTCTTAAGACCCTGTGTAAACTGGCGGTCATTCAGTACGGACTGAAGCAGGCTGGACTCCCACACAACGTCAGCTGGGAACTGGCAGCCATTGCTAACAGCAGCAGCAATAGAAAGAGGAAAAGAAGAAGAAATAAATAAATCACAGCCCATGCACCAGAAATGAAAAAGAAAGAAAGGAAAACAATAAATCAGGGGTCTTCAATGTTTTCAGGCCAAGGACCCTTAGTTGAGAGAGAGAGGTGAAGCAGGGACCTTTTCATAGATTCCATAGTTTCATCTTTGACAGCACAATCATCAGAGTATTTTGGACTCATGTCAATTTGTGTTTTCAGATATTTAACCACTTGAGCCGTCATGACCTAATACACTTGACCTTTTACTCTGTAATTAGTCTGCTCTTTTTCCCCTCTATACCAAACCTCTTTGCCAAAAATAGCCAATCTACAAGCTCACAATGCCTCGCAGTGCGAGGCGTTCTTGTAGATCTGCTATTTTTGGCTACAGCTCTCAGAATATGGACATATTGGGTTATGGAAGATTTGGAGGACCCCCTGTAGTAACTCTGAGGACCCCCTAGGGGTCCCAGACCCCCCTGTTGAAGACCCATGCAATAAATGAATCTAAAAATGTCCGGAAGAAACTTGCATCTCCCTATTTGAATAATAATGGCCTCCTTCATCATGCAGTATGTGTGGCTGCAGGCTGACACACAGAGAGGTGAATTTATATGCGGAAGGTTCGGATTTATGAATATATAACAATAAATGCATACAAAAACTAGAACTTCACTCTGTCGAGGTGCCAACTTGCAACTTGTGCACAAGTAGGCCATGTTATGTCCATGTATGGCCTACATGTGCACCAGCAGAGTGCTCCATGAGGTGTGTTCACCACTGGCATCACCACTGGTGATGCCAGTGACATTACCACTGACGATGCATCACCAGGAATGCTGGTCCCTCATTGGCTGTTAATGATGACGTTGCCAGCTATGGGTTTAAACAGACACAGACACGACTTGCATACGCAGCCGAACGCAGTACTTGCACGCTCTGCTGGCGCAATTAATAATAATTAATAAAATAATAAATTGAAAGAAAAATCAAACCTCGGTTCGAAGTGAAGCGGTGAACTTTTATTCTATGTGTTCTAGAGCTATGAACTCTCTGATCTATACATTCTTCCAATTCTGAATGAATGAATGATTTTATCTGGAGGGCCGAATTGTCATGTGAAGCTTGACCAATCCTCAAGGTATGGTCTCATTGGACATTTTTAATCATCCAATCATCAGACCGGGACGGACATTACACACATATTATGGACGTACGGGACAGATAAAACCTGTTCATTCTGGACTGAAATGACCATATATGGACATGAACGGGACACACATGGGACACACATGTACGGGACAGATAAAACCTGTTCATTCTGGACTGAAATGACCATATATGGACATGAACGGGACACACAAAGCCACTCCTTGGAAGCGGCTTTCACCGCTTCAAAAAAGTATGGCTCTGTATTTAGAGTCTAGTATAAGATGGTTCAAACAGCTCATATACAGAATGTAATTCTATAAAACAGTTTCTTACACACTTAAACCCTCTAGACGTAATCAACTGGACCTGAGTTGTCTGTATGTATATTATTTATTTTTTCTTTTCTATTTTTTTGTGCCAAAAATAACCGATCTACGTATGTTGTGACGCATTGCTAGCTCGTAGATTGTCTATTTTGGGCTAATGTTCCCCCAAGTCCCAAAATATGGATGCCGAGGTTCAAGTGGTTAATATTTATATTTATTTATATATATATTTTTCCTTTTTTGAGCGGTGCAAACCGCTCCTAAGAGTGGCTGTGCGTGTGTCTGTAGCCTTTTTCCTCAGCGTTTTGCCATAGTAGAATGTGTGTGCGTAGCATCATGTTTGTCTAGTGATGTCATATGTCGAATGTCTGTAGCCTTTTTCCTCAGCGTTTTGCCATAGCAAAACGTGTGTGTAGCATAGCCTGTACATGCTAGACTCAAATCCTAGTCTGAAGACGTTATGCAAGCACGACCACCGCTCACTTCACATTGGGTGTGATTTTTTTATTTATTTCTTTTTTCGGCAGGGTGTCCCTTATAGTTGAATTTCAGGTAGTTAGCAACCCCAGACTTGACCCGGCCTGCCTGTGTGGTTCTGAATGTGGGGCAAATATAGGCCTCACCCTACATACAGAGTCCAATATGCAAACTGTATAGGTGATTACAGAGAACGCAGCATGCAGGTGGCTCTATCTCTATGGAAGCCAGGAGTGCTTCTGGAGCAGGTGGAAAATAGTAGCGTGGTATGGTTTAATTTGCATGGACCATATAGGACAACATATGCTAAAGACAGTATCACTTCTCCTCGGTGGTTCACATCATCAGACAGCTTGTACTGCATACTGGTGGATTTATATGTGCAAATCTCGCAGGCAAACAACCCGACGTCAAACTGTATAAATTAAGCAGAATAAAAGCAAATAAACACACAAACGATTGACATAAAACATAAACATTGTAAGCTACAAGAAAAATGAAAGAAGGGAATAAAGAAAATGAACACACCTCACTGGCATGCACGTTGACTCAATGGGAATTAGTTCAAATTCAAGATCACATGCCCACAAACAGCACTGTAATAATACAATCAACAGGTAAAACTACCTAAGATAAGATTTTTTTCCACAATTCCATGCTGTATTGATGTTGGTACCATATGAAGTTCAATCAAAGAAATTAAGTAATGCAGATTCTTAACAATAATCTAACTTTTGAGAACGTAAAAAAAAAACTCTCAGGAGTTAAAGATCTATATAAGGGTCCATTTGGTTACTAACTCTACATCATTTAGCTGGGGACCACCTGGGACCTCCCTCAAGGACCACTGGTTGCGACCCCCGCCACTGCAGCGCACATAAAATGCCGTAACTCGGGCTAGGAGCGACCGGGAGAGCCGGGGCCGGTACCCACGCGTCCGCCTCGGCGGCGCCAAAAGAGCCGCCAACATGAATCTGTCTCATATAGCGCCACCATCAGGCCAATTTTTTCAAACACATTTTTGGACACTTCTACAGCAGATTTTGCCCTAAAATCACGTAAATCGGTACACGGTATGTCTACACTCATGTCATCAACATGGATCTGTCCCATATCGCGCCACCCACCATCTGGCCAATTTTTTCAAACTAATTTTTGGACACTGCTCCTACACATTTTGCCCTAAAATCACGCTGCGACCCGACGGTCGCTTATCTCCCGATTAGGGAGTCTTACTGGTTGAAAACCAGTGGGTTTAAGTGCATGAAGTGTTTGCTAATTATTTGGGGGGCCACTTGCGATTGCCAGTGGTTGAAAATCACTATTTTTCTTTTACTGTATATTCATCGATCGGGGTCTGTGAAGTGAAGTGGTTGCAGCTTAAGGATGCTTCTATTCCTGTCCCTGGAAAATGAGACGCACATACGCGCACACACACACACACACACACACACACACACACACACACACACACACACACACACACACACACACACACACACACACACACACACACACACACACACACACACACAGACCTGGAAAATGAGACGAGCACAGCAGGGGAGGAAGGACTGAGACCGAAGATAAGTGTGTTATCCTTCAAGATGCGAGACTAGGTCAGTCCTATATGCACACATGCAGGCACACACACACACACACACACACACACACACACACACACACACACACACACACACACACACACACACACACACACACACACACACACACACACACACACACACACACACACACACACACACACATGCCGTGCGCACACCACACACACACACACACACACACGTGCCGTGCGCACACCACACACACACACACACACACACACACACACACACACACGCACACACGCGCGCGCCACCGAGGTTTCTGCTGACACACAAAGTATACGGCTTGCCCTTCCCACCCAGTGTGGTGTACAGTAACTATAAGTACTGCAGTACTTCAATATAATATTATACGTTAGGCAATATATGTGTACCTCAGAGGCAAATATTATTCTACATGTTTTTAATTATTTGTCTGCTTTAGTCAGTAGTTTATTTAGCAGATTTAGAACAGTGGTCCTCAACCTTTGCAGGCTGTTAACCTCCACAATAATCATATTTGAATATTGAAGATCTTTTGAAAATAGCTGAACTACAAGCGCACAATTATGCATCGCATTGTAGATCGGCTATTTTCCGCTTGTAGATCAGCTATTTTCAAATGGTCAAAATGTATTCTAGGATTGAAGTAGTTAAATGAAGCTTCAACGTTAGTTTATGCAGGACACGTGAGTCTCACCCGCCTCAGCTGTAATCAGCTGTCAGTCTGTCAGCCTTTCCTATTCCTCACTCACAGACCTGCTGATCATTACATCACACCGTCTAATCCAATTAGAGCTCTCGCTCAGTAAGGGAGGCTCCTTTAA
This sequence comes from Nannobrachium achirus, assembly GCF_963921795.1. NCBI lineage: Eukaryota > Metazoa > Chordata > Actinopteri > Myctophiformes > Myctophidae > Nannobrachium > Nannobrachium achirus. Next base: position 9,052,636 of record NC_137825.1, on the reverse strand, counting down.
ACACGGCTTGCATTCACTGTAGCTCTGCTTGTCTTTGATCCGAAGCTTCAGATCTGCTGCTGCTGAGCTGCCTCCTCCACCCCAGCCTCCACCTTTTGATCACAGTCTGGCAAAGGATCAAATACTTGTGATTTTATGTCTGCCGATTCAAGCTATTATGTCAATGTACTGCTATTGTACTGCTATTGTATCCCCATGGGGGGGGGGGGGGGGGGGGGGGGGGGGTTGCTAAAGTTCCCTGTTTTTGCATAGCAAGCTGCTCCAATAAGATTCAGGGAACATCTCCAAACGCGGAGCCCTTTAAACTATAGGGTTGCCAACTCCCAGAGATTCAAAACCTCTGAAATGCAGAAAACTGCATTTTGGCACAGACAGTATACCCACCGTTAACACACACACACTACATTACAAACACAACATCTTACACCTTAATTAGGCTTACTCTGCATTACTACTGTAACATGATAGCAACAAGTCATATTCATACCATAATATCACAAGGAAATTGAATGCTTCAACCATAGAAACTATAATAAGCCCATGGCATGTACTAAGACACACTACTCCTATTTGATGAGTACAATAATATACTGCTACAGAGAAGGGGGGGACAATTAATCTGCTGCTGTGAGCTCTTCAAACTTCAAGACCTCATGGTACGTAATACACACAGACAGACAGAGCTCACCTTCTGCAGGAAGCTCATTCTTTCAAAAGAACTGTCATTTTCTCAGCCATCTCAGTCTTTTGCAGTATTTGCGTAATTAAACAGAACTGCTCAGCCATCTCAGTCTTTGCAGTATTTGCATCATTAAACAGAACTGTTCAGCTTGTTAGTGCACACCATGCTTTTGAAGCTTAGTCCATGTAACTATGCTATCATGATTGCGACCGTAGGTCGCATTTACTACCAAAACCTCCACCGGCTGTCCGTCTGTCCGTCAGTCAGTCAGTCAGTCAGTCAGTCAGACGTCACACTTTTGCCCTGCTCATATCTCCACAACCGTTGCCCCCATCCATGCCACATTTTGCACACACACTCCTTACCTGCCAAACTACAACCCAGAGCTCCAGGGACCCCCAGGTCCCTGTGGGACCCCCAGGTGTAAAAAATGACCAAATGTCCAAAAATGACCAAATGACCACCCCAACGGGGCTGCTCACGGGGAATTCCTGGGGACCACCCACTCCTGCTGCTCCAGAACGGATGCAAAAGTGGTGACGCCCCCAGTGGAGTACCTATTCGTCCGCCAAGGCAACGCGGAGACCCCACCCCTCATTTCTCACATGGCCCTCTTCTAGCGCCACCATGAGGCCGATTCTTGCAAAACACATTTTTGGACACTGCTCCTACAATTTTTGCCCTAAAATCACGCAAATCGGTACACAGTATGTCTACACTCATTTCATCAACTTGGATCTGTCCCATATTGCGCCACCTTCAGGCCGATTTTTAAAACACATTTTTGGCCACTGCTCCTACAGTTTTTGCCCTAAAATCACGCAAATCGCTACACAGTATGTCTACACTCATCCCATCAACATGAATCTGTCCCATATAGCGCCACCTTCAGGCCGATTTTTAAAAACACATTTTTGGACACTGCTCCTACAGATTTTGCCCTAAAATCACGAAAATCACTACACAGTATGTCTACACTCATGTCATCAACATGGATCAGGAAGATTTTGGAAAAACACATTTTTGCCCTATTTGTGGAGATAAGCGACCAACGGTCGCTTATCTCCCGATTAGGGAGTCTTACTGGTATAGTCTACTAAGGTAATTCATCACACGCAGCTACTTTTTCGTGTCGGCAATCGACATGTTTACTGTAGGCTATAGTTGTTTTCGCCTCTCCCTCTGACTAGCTCTCTTGTCCATAGAAGAGAGGGAGTTATATTAAATGTGCGAAACAAGCTAGTAGACACAGGGTATAGTGTCTTACATCTCCACTCACGGGCTCAACAGTTTTTATTCCCATTGTTTGTTTCAAGAACAAAGCTTCTTTTTAGGAGGCTGGGACATTTTCCTCTCTATCGCTCCTCTTCGAAACGACGCAGCAGTGGCAGTACGGCTTTTCCACACACTCAATGATGTGCTCCTCACACAAGCACATACACACATGCGACACGAGCGTGCACCCCCAAGGTCCTAATATATATATATGTCACAGTTTTTTTGAGGTTCGGTGAAATTGAGAACCGGAGCGCTCGTCGTGCGGCGCGGGGCAGAACAAGCGGTCGCTTTGATCCACAACAAAGGTAAACTAATTATTGTAGTGGACTACAAGTACAATATTGCCTCTTGAGATGTAGTAGGAGTAGAAGTAAAAGTACTGAAAACCGGAAATACTCAAGTAAACCTAAACTACTTCACACCACTGGTATATATATTATATTATATATACTTATATGAGACGATTTCCAGATGACTTAATGTAATATTCTCCATAGAGAATTACTTCATTGGAACCGGGGGATGAGCGAGTCACATCATGACTTCGTCGTTACTCTATATGTTGTTGTTCTCCGTGGAGCGTGCATGGGAGACACGTACAGATCCAGAGGATAATGAGATGTAAGGATAGCGTCTCGACGCTCCATAAGCCGTGCGTGACACGTCTAAGCCCCGGCGGCTTCTTCTTTGTTGTGCGCGTCTAGCACCACTCAGCAGGTAGATGGAGAGGCTCACTGCCACGGCCTGCTATTGCAAGGCGTGTTCTCCTTTAAACCACTGAGACCTGGCTGGGACAAATTGTTACTTTAACCATGATTTTGAAAAATAGCAGATATACAAGCTCACAGCGCGGCACTCGGCTTGTACATCTGCTATTTTTGAAAAATCGCCACAATTTGTGTTTGAGTCTTGAGAATATTTTGACCTGATTCTATAAATGTCTTCTAGACCCTTCTAAGGTTGAAAAACGCATGTCTCTATGTCAGTGGTTCTCAAACTTTTTCATGTCAAGGACCCCTGGAATCATTATGCATTTCCGGTGTTGCAGCCGAGTGTGATCTATAAGCTCACAACGGTTGCATCTGCGACGCGACGTGAGCTTGTATGTCTGCTGTTAACCTGAAGTGTCCCGCAGATAATGCTACAGTAAAGTCTTGCGGAAACAGGTGGATAGGCTTTCTGAAAACCTTCAAATTATTATAAAAAATTAGCTGTGAGCTTGTATATCTGCTATTTTTGAATAGTGTGGTTGCGTTCCCGCTCTTAATGGGTTAACCCCTCTCTATGAGAGCCTGGGAACGCTGCCAGCCGCGCAGCGGGAGGCTCGTCAAGCCGTCTCTAGGAGGCAGCGCCGGAAAAGTAACTAAGTGCTGTTTTTTTGGGTTATGCCAATTGATTCCTCCGTGCACGCCCATGCACGCACGCACACACACACACACACTCAGTGTCACTACTTTTGTTCACCTTATTCTTGGCCCCTCTCCAGGGTGGCGCCATTGAGCTTCTTCTTTTTTTTCTTTCTTTTTTTAAGCGTGCTGCTTCATTCAATATCTATTCACTTCCTCCCTAGAAAGGCTAGAGCAGGTCTAGTGCAGGGTAATCAACGGCGTGGCTAGATTCTGCAAGCCTGCGTGACTCGCGTTACAGCAGCCAATCTTTTTTTTGGCTTTTTATGCCTTTATTTGATAGGACCGTAGACTGACAGGAAATGGGGGAGAGATGGGGAGTGACATGTGGCAAAGGTCGTCCGGATCGGGAATCGATCCGGCTTTAGAAGGCAATGGTAGCCAATCAGGAGGGAATATGGGAAATGGGACAGATCCATGTTGATGACATGACCAAAATGTGTTTTGCAAGAATCGGCCTCATGGTGGCGCTAGAGGAGGGCCATGTGAGAAATGAGGGGTGGAGGTTGTGGTTTGGCAGCCAAGGAGTGTGTGTGCCAAGTTTGGCAGATATGAGTAGGGCAAAGTGTGACGTGTGACGTGTGATGGAAAGACTGATTGACTGACTGACTAGCCTCGGAAACCCAGGTTTCTTTTGGCGATCGGAAGAAAAAGAAGCCTGTGCGATCGCGTTATGATCGCTGTTGTAGGAAGTGTAGAATTTCCCTAACCAATCAGAGTGCAGAGAGCGTCGCACCGAATGTGTTGACGTCATGACGCAGCAGCGTTCTGGGGAGAACACATGCTATTGGCCAGAGACTCGCGGAGAGATTCGCCTCGCCCGCCCATCTGCCTACACAAACTGTCCGCGTTAGCTTAGAGTGCTGACTGACTGACTGACTGACTGACTGACTGACTGACTGACAGTCGGCAGAGCTTTTCATAGTATCATAGGTGGAGGTTAGCCGAAAATGGCAGATCTTCAAGCTTAACCCAAAGAGCAGACCAAGAACTGTTGAAATGGTTAAATGTCGGAAAATACACATCAACGTGAATCCAACATCATCCAAGATCATGTGCACAAACAAACAAAAAAAACATGAATTAATTACACAACACTGATGTTATAGCGCTGTCAAACAAGTCTTTGGAGCTATCTATGAAATCTAATTTACATAACAATCGTTTACAGTATGTAATGGGGGAGGGGGGGGGGGGTCCCTGCTTCATCTCTCTCAGCTATGGGGGTCCTTGGCCTAAAAACAATGCAGATCCCACGCGATAGCGCCGTACGTATGGCGGCGCATAATGTTTGTTTGTTTGTTTGCATTCCCCTCACATATCATTAATTACCATGCGATCACCTTGAGACGCGGAGGTCTTAAAAAGAGAAAAAACAATTAGTTATGAGAACAGGCGTCAACAAGGACACTTTAAGCTATTTAGGCCCAGAATTATTGAATGCTTTAACTATATTGAAAAATAGCAGATATACAAGCTCACAGCGCGGCACCGAGTGCCGCGCTGCAAGCTTGTAGATCTGCTATTTATTTGAAAAATCATGATTATGTTTTTGCAAGTCTTTGAATTATATCTATTTAAAAGCGAACACGTGTAACTCAAATATTTGCTTCTGGGTGGTCCCTGGAACAACATATTTTGAGATGGGGGTCCGCAGCCAAATACCTGTAATTTTGGGGGTTCTTGACATGAAAAAGTTTGAGAACAGCTGATTTTAGAGGAAGGATTTTTGAAGTCGGGTCAAAGATCGGGTCAAAGATATTCAAAGACTTTTCACGATTTTTTCAAAAATAGCAGATCTACAAGCTCGCAGCTTGTATATCTGCTATTTTTCAATAGTTAAAATCATAAAATAATGGTTAAAGTGGTTCAAATCAAACGCGACGCGGTCTTTGAGGCTTAAGCTCAGGCATTCTAAAGACGTCAGTCTGTCTAGAGGTCGCATGCACATCTACAAATAAATCACACCATTAAAGAAGCAGACGCGTTATGCCCGTTTCATCAGTGTCGTCACGGGCAGAGGAACAAGGCTGATTATTTACATGCTGATTGAAGCAACGCAATGACAATAAAACAATGACAATGATTGCAGAATGGACTGCAGTGGTGCCAGGGAAAAATACGCCAATTTTACTTGAGTAAAAGTACAAAAGTATTGACGTCAAACAGTGGTCGGCTCCAGAGAATTGTGACTGGGAGGGCAATGGGAAGGGCTGGCAAATGGTAAAAGGTAAATGGTAAATGTTGCATTTATAGAGCGCCTTTATCCAAGGCGCTTTACATTGTGCATTACATTCACCCATTCACACACACATTCATACACCGATGGCGGAGGAAACCTTGCAAGGCACCAACCTGCTCACCGGAAGCAACTAGGGATTCAGAGTCTTGCTCAAGGACTCGGGATTTGAACCGCTGACCCATGGATCATTGGAAAACCTGATCAACCTCCTGAGAAATGAGCGGTGGAGGTTGTGGTTTGGCAGCCAAAGTTTGGCATGGATAGGGGCAACAGTGGCGGAGATGTGAGTAGGGGAAAAGTGTGACGTGACGTGACGGACAGACTGGTGGACGGACAGACAGACAGACTGACAGCCGGTGGAGGTTTTTACCTGGGGAGAATATTCTAAACTGTTTCAGTATCACTGGATTATGTGGATGTCTGATACAAAGGAAGAATTAGACCTTTTAATTCCGAATTAATCTTTTTATCACTAAACGCATAATCTACCTGCTCTCTCTCTCTCTCTCTCTCTCTCTCTCTCTCTCTCTCTCTCTCTCTCTCTCTCTCTCTCTCTCTCTCTCTCTCTCTCTCTCTCTCTCTCTCTCTCTCTCTCTCTCTCTCTCTCTCTCTCTCTCTCTCTCTCTCTCTCTCTCTCTCTCTCATGGTGAATAGAAAACGTTCAATAATTCCCTCTTTCTAGCCCATGGTGGAAACTAAGTAACTAAGTCAATTTACTCTAACTGTACTCAAGTATTTATATTTGCTTTAGGTTTAGCCTACGTTTGCTTCACACTTGAGCATTTATATGTTTTTATATTTTACACTTTAGAACAACTCTAGTCAAATCTAGTACTTTACTAGTAAGACGCTTCAGGGCGACAAGCAAGGCGAGGTCGCGCCACAGTGATGTGGACATCACAGTGACATCAGAGCATGATGTCAGAGCGGCAAACCCATAGACCGTAAAAATGTGTACACACGTCTACACGGAGGGACGGACACGGACAAGCTGTGACGTTTCTCATAGTAAACTGTGACCTTCGATGCAATTACTCCACAATAACTATTAGACTGATACTTCGGCTATATTCCAAAACGGACAGCCAGTTCGACAAAGGAGCGTCGGGAGAGTTGGCGACTCACCCCACGGAGGTTAGGTTTAGGGTAGTCTTGCGTAGCCAGACAACTATTCCGCAATGTCCGAATGGTATATAGAGTCTGGAACGGCAGCTCCAGAACGGCGAGTATCGGAAGTAGCCAGTGCTGCACTGAACTGTAGTCCCATTGGAAACATAACAGAAACACAATAGCTCAGACAAAGTCATTCCAGCGGCCCATTCTTGTTATGAGTGTATAGTTTAAGAAAACGTTTGAAAACATCATGGAGGTAACACCAATAACACCAGAGAAAGACGAAATAACGCCCCCAGAAATGTTGAAAGGAGACAAACGCTTCCAGTAGGACATGTTATTGCTACTGCACCAAGGGAGCGGTTGCGTCACATCCGCTTTATCTCGCACTCATCGTTTCTATTTCCGTTTGCCAGACTGTATATGCCGGGAGCATTTGCCCAAATCGCGGAGGCAACAGTCTGGCCTCGCGAGACTAGGTTTAGGGTAAGCGTTAGAGTTGGGTGTCGAACAGTTGACAAGTAGTAACAGCAAAGCTATCCCTTCCAAAACAGCCGATCTACAAGCTCACAATGTGTCCTGATGCTATGCGTTGTGAGCAGGCTTACTATAACCGTTCAGCTATGGCGGCCGCCCCCAGGCAACGTGAGGGGAAAGTGAGCCAACGAAAGAAAAGAGTAAAAATATAAATAATAATAATAATTATGCATTAGTTTTAAAGCATTTCTCGGGGCCAGGAGTAGAGCGCTTCAGATGCACAGATATTTGAATGTTTCATGAATCCGTCATGCTGTTAGCAACAATTGCACGCTCATTAACCCATTTAGGCCTATAATTATTGACTGCTTTAACCAGTGGAAAAATAGCAGATCTACAAGCTCACAGCGCGGCACCGAGTGCCGCGCTGTGAGCTTGTAGATCTGCTATTTTTGAAAAAGTCGTGAAAATGTGCGCAAATCTTTGAATATAATATGTATTTTCAAAGCGAACGTTTGTAACTCAAATTTTGCTTCTGGGTGGTCCCTGGAACTAAATATTTTGAGATGGGGGTCCGTGGCCAAATAATTTTGGGGGTCCTTCAAATGAAAAGGTTTGAGAACCACTGACATAGTGGTCTCTCAAGAACAGACCAACTGAGCTCCATTTAAGTGAAAAGGACCGTTTGACGATGGCTGGACAGATTGCTGACATAGAAACACAGGTTTTTCAAAAAAACCTTAGAAGGATTCAAAAGACACTTATAGAATCGTGTCAAAATTCTAATTTTCATGATTAAAAAAAAAATAGCAGATCTACAAGCTCGCAGCGCGGCACTCGGTGCCGCGCTGTGAGCTTGTATATCTGCTATTTTTGAATAGTTAAAGCATAAAATAACGATACACAATATAGTGTACCCGTTCTGAATGGGTTAAGCATTCTCCCTCTGTCGGTTCAATTGTAATTTTATTACCGACGCAAACTGTGTTCCGTTTTACTGCTACTGCTCTGCTCCCCCATGCAGGGGGGCCGCGGGGGTCCTGCGTTCGCCGGGGGGTCCCGCATCAATTGAACTAGAACACAGATCAAATCCTGAGCCTTATTATAGGGTGGATTCACACTGCAGTCCGATTGGTCAGAACTGTTCCTGAGAACATTTGCCTGGTCCCCCCGCTGACCAGCATTCACTTCGGCCAAAATTCTTCTGTGCCTGGAGATCATGGAATGTAGCAAATAGTTGAAGAAAACATTTCAATGTAAGCGCACAATGAAACATACACGTAGCAAATTGAGCTAAAAGCTTATTTTTCACATAAAACGAAGCAGACTTGAGTTACAACTCTGACAGCAGCTGGTTTTGAACTGTAGATATGCTATATAGAACACTGGTTCTCAACCTGTGGGTCGGGACCCCCAGAGGGGTCCCCAATCTTGGGGGGGGTGTCCAGATGATTAACTTAATGTGCAACAATTAGTTTTCTCACTCAATAGTAAAAAAAAAAAAAACATAACGTTTAAGTGTATAGAGGGTATCTGCACATTTCTAAAGTGACAATTGAAGGACTTTTTAATACACTCACTTCATTCAACTGTAATTGTATTTGTGTGCCGGTGACTATGGGGGTTTGGGAGATATAAAACGTCATGTCACAGAAGAAGAGTATCTTGTCAGAATTTAGAGCGAATATAACGTTTTTACAGTGTTCCTGACGTTATCTTGAGTTGTAACAATAACAGAACAACAATACACAACCAAAGCAGTGTGTGCTGACTGTCTTTGTAACACCACAACGTAACGCCGTCTGTCATCATCGCATAACAGTAACGTCACTGTTGCATCCTTGATATCTTAATAATAGTGACGCCGCGGAGCAATCCTTGTTATTTTCATCCCAGCAGAAGCGACACCACTTCCTTGTTCATGGAACGGTAGCTTCTCATTGGACAGTACGCATGCTTCACACTATCAAAACATCTGCCAAGTAGCCTCGAGAACGCACCCGAGACCGCAGTGTGAATCCGCCCTCAATCTAACCACTTGAGTCTTACAGACTTATGGACACTACTTTTTCTTTGCGTTTTTGCATATACAATACCATTGTGGACTTTGGGTCAAGTTCTCCCCACATCTGTACGATTATTGTCACCAGTCAGAAATGTATAATGTGAATGAAAAAATCTTTCTCAAATGTCACATACTATACAACATCTACCTAGCATCTGAAACAAGTATTGGTGCCTTAGTATACTCATATGTGAATTTAGATCATGGAATGTAGCAAATAGTTGAAGAAAACATTTCAATGTAAGCGCACAATGAAACATAACACATAGCAAATTGAGCTAAAAGCTTATTTTTCACATACAACTACAGCAGCTGGTTTTGAACTGTAGATATGCTGTATAGAACACTGGTTCTCAACCTGTGGGTCGGGACCCCCAAAGGGGTCCCCAATTTTGGGGGGTGTCCAGATGATTAACTTAATGTGCAACAATTAGTTTTCTCACTCAATAGTAAAAAAAAAATCAAACCTCGGCTCGAAGTGAAGCGGTGAATCTTAGTATAGAATTGTCTGGAGAGCCGGTATGACAGCCGGTATAATAGGTTTTAAAAAAATATATAAAAAATCCTGCTTGCTGGTCTCTTAGTTGTTTGTCAACTGCATCCCTCTATAATTATTTCAGTTTCTGTTATCTTTGTGGCCTACTACATTTTTCAACTTCTGCTAGATTTTCAATGTATTTACTCTTGTCTGCCTTAATGCTCCTTTTTACCATTCTGTTAGCATCTGTATATTCTTATTGTGCCTTTACTTTTGCTCTTATGCGGTTATTTGTCATGCAATAGGTGAGACCTATTGCATGTACAAGACAGATAAACCCTGAAGGCCAAATTATCATGTGAAGCTTGACCAATCCTCAAAGTATCCATTCATCTGCCCGGGAGGGACAACGCACCATTCATCTGACCGGGAGGGACACCGCACACATATTCTGGCCGTACAGGACATATAAAGCCTATTCATTCTGAACTGAAATGACCATATATGGACATGGGACACACATTTGGCTTTTTGAAAATGCCTATTCATTCTGGACTGATATTTTGCATGTACAGGACAGAAAAACCTGTTCATTCTGGCCTGGAGTGACCATATATGGACATGAGGTGACATACATTGTGTTTTTGAAAAACCCTGTTCATTTTGGACTGAGTTCACCATATATGGTAATTAAACGGACATTCTGTTTTTGAAAAAGCCTGTTCATTCTGGACTGAAATGACCATATATGGGCGTGATACACACAAAGCCATTCATTCACCGCTTCAAAAACAACATAACGTTTAAGTGTATAGAGGGTATCTGCACATTTCTAAAGTGACAATTGAAGGACTTTTTAATACCTCTAAAATGACAAATTAAACATTCTCGATATTGTCAAATATTAGAGGCAGCAATAGCAGATCTACATGCTCACAACGCCTCGCGTCGCGAGGCGTTGTGAGCATGTAGATCGGCTATTTTCACAATAGAACCGTGTTATACACATGTAATGCCTCAAGTCTTACAAATCCAAGTGCTCGTCAGGGTGGTGGTGGGGGGGGGGGGGGTCCCCAGTTCAAATATGATTATTTTGGGGGTCACGGCCTGAAAAGGTTGAGAACCACTGCTCTAGAACAGTTCTACTTACTATCAGTATTGGACGTTGCATCTTTAGATTAAAAGTATTTCCCCCGTTTAAAGAACTCTCTCTATATTCTAAACCGTGCGGCGCCTCAATTTAAAAGTCAGCTCTGCCCTCATGCTGCTCAGCAGAATTAATTTCCATCCAGGGGCGTCACACCAAATTCTGGGCCCTGGGTACAAGGATTCACTGCGGGCCCCCCATGAATGTTAACTATTGAAAAATAGCAGATATACAAGCTCACAGCGCGGCACCAAGTGCCGCGCTGCAAGCTTGTAGATCTGCTATTTTTTTTTTTTTTGCGAAAAAGTGTGCAAGAAACCCATGTTTCCATGTCAGTGATGCTCAAACTTTTTCATGTGAAGGACCCCCAAAATGATATGAATTAGGCCACGGACCCCCATCTCAAAATATTTACTTTCAGGGACCCCCTCGGAAGCAACATTTCAGTGACAAATGTCCGCTTAAAAAATACATATTCAAAGATTTGCACACATTTTCACGACTTATAAAAAATAGCAGATCTACAAGCTCGCAGCGCGGCACTCGGTGCCGCGCTGTGAGCTTGTATATCTGCTATTTTTCAATAGCTAAAGTTACTAGGGCCCCTCCACCTTGGGCCCTGGTAACTCAGTCCCACTTTCCTACCCCTTGTGAAGTCCCTGTTTCCATCTATTACCTTATAAAGTCTAATGTTAAAAGTCCACCTATTAAAGCCGTTAACATTCTACACAGAGATTACAGAAGAGGCAGACGGGTTTTTTTTTTTAACACACTCCTCCAGACACCAACCAAAAAGTCTTTGAGGTGAAATTGAGATGCGTGGCAGCAGACCCACTACAACAGACAAACAGGTGCACCCAGCACCCACTGATCTGGATGATGGGTGCTATGCACTAGGGGTGTAACGATACATTTTAATAGCGATTCGATACACATCACGATACATGGTTGACGATACGATACATGGAGGATATTGGTTAATTAATGGCGATACGATACGATTCGATTTAATTATTTAAAATCGATATAGTAACTATTTAGCAAAGAAATTAAATCTGTGTGAAAGGATAGAGCAGGTTTTTAAGGGAAACATGTATTATTATGGATATAAATAAGTAAACACTGTGATTATCTGCCAAATACATGGACATTGTATATTGACAAACCTGCACCTTGACATGTACCCAGAGATTACACACATTTATCCATAGACCAGTGTAGTAGCTATATGGAAAGGAAAAGTAATTATACCCCTCCTTTTCATTTTTTCTTCTTAAAAATGCTAAATACAATGCACAAGTAGGCAGTATCGATACAATCGATTCTTTGCACTGACGATTCGATACGATACAAAATAAAACGATACGATTAGATTTTAGCTGTTTTCATTTCGATCTACTTCGATTTTTTAAGTTAAAAACGATATTTCGATACAGTTACTATATCGTTACACCCCTACTATGCACCCATTGTTCTGGATGGGTGCTATGGAAACAGGCAGGGACGTGCAGAGAAGGTTAGAGAGGCAGGCATAGGCGATTCTAGCCTCTTCTATCAGGGGGTGCAAGACAGACCCGGTACTTCTATTACCTCATGCACGCGCGCGCCAAATGTAACCCAAAAAAAGTGCAAAACAGGTGCTTCTTTTTCTAGACACCATGAGCAAATGTATTTACTTATATTTTGCAGGCAGAGGCAACACAAGACATATTAAGCCAAACATCAAGTTAATCATCAAGCAATCAAGCAATCATCCTTATTACACAATGAACTGCAGCCTCCGGTTTTTGGAACTTGCATACTGATCAATTATTGCTGCAGTTTCATTTCGTGTTCTTTCTCAATCTGTAAAATGCCTGTATGGTGTTAATCTCACAGACCACCCATAGTGCCTGCCGAGTCTGCCAAGTTAACAACAGAAATACTTGCCCCTCCTCTCTTTTTGCGCACATTTTACAAACCACGATCACTGTTTTATTTTATAAAATAAAGTTACATTACAAAAAAAAGTACAAAAAATAAAATAAAAAAAGATGGCCGCCTGGTGGTCAGGGGTGCAAGTGCACCCAAGGACACCCCTTAAAATCGCCTATGGAGGCAGGGTCTGACAGTCTACTTTGCAGAGAAACCGCCTTTGCGATTCGCTAAGCACAAGATTTCACATCGCGATTTCGGTTTGAAAACTTTTAACCGTGCAGCACTAGTCCTTTTCTGCAGAGGAGTGGGTGGTGGGGGCCTTTTTGGTCGGCGGGGCCTTACGCAGACTGCGTAGTCTGCGTATACGGCCCGCCGGCGCTGCATGTATGGGCAAAAAAGGGATTCCGGGGAATACCCATATATGGACTTTTACATTTTAACCAATGAGGAAGCAACCAAAACTGCTTTTGATGTTGTGGGCAGACCAGGTTAAGAGTGCCTGAGGATGGGTAGGCCTACGCCTTGACCTTTGTTTGCCCCCCTCCTCATAAGTCGTCATGTTGGTTCTCTTCAGCCAGTACGCCACCCTCCTTGCCACCACTCTCCAATAATCTGGTAAAGCCCTCCATGGTTCCCTCTCCACAGTAGTCCATGACCTTCCGGTCATCTCCCGCAAGGAAGAATTTAAACGTGGGGTAGCTGTACCTCTGAACCTCAATCGACAGCAGTTCATTGGCTGTCACGTCAATCTTGGCCACTATGATATCCTCTCTGTCCTTGTAGTGCTCTCCCAGTTTGTCCCAGACGGGTTCCAGTTGTCTGCAGAGTCCACACCAGGGTGCAAAGAAAGCCACAAAGACATTCTTGGTGGGGTCAAAGGCGACTTCATTGAAGTTCTTGCCCACCAGGACCTTGACAGGGTTTTTGTCCCAGTCTTTGGGGATGTATTCGCTTCTGAGGTAGTCCTCGGTGAAGAGTGTGCAGAGTTTGATAATGTTTTCAGTGGTGATGGCCTCATTTTCTGGCATCATGGATGCCATCGTCCCGTCTTCAAGCTCGAAGAGAAGGATGGTGGGGTATTGCTCCTTCTTCAGGCCAATGAGCTCTATCATTTTGTCGTTCACGTCAGTGTCCATGAAGACAAACAGGATCCTGCCCTTGAAGCCTTTTGCTGCCTTCTTGAATTGGTCCATTTTGTCCACAAAGTCAGTAGCAGCCTTTGACATTAACATGAAGGCGTGGGACTTTACTTCTGCATTGAAGATCCTATAGGCAGTCTGCTTTGAGAACTCGGCGACCAGAGGAAGCTGGTCGTTGTCCTCAATGAATTCCATGAGGTCGACAGCGGTAAGCTCTTCAAGGTCTCCGTCAAAGATACAACGCTCATCAAACTTCCTGAAGAGGACAACACCGTCCTTGGACACCCCTAACTTTGAGTACACCTCGTCATCAGAGGTCATCCCAAATGGGATGACCGCATCCATGACCTGATACATGCATTCTGCTGCTCTAACGAAGACCTGAGCGTCCTCAGATTCGGCATCCTTGAAGAAGCCAATGACCGCCACTTCGTTTGCAACCATAGACTCTGCCTGCGCAACATGGGGCAGGTGGTCAACAGCTGGGCCCGGGCGTTTCTTAAACCACTCCACAAACGCCTCTGTCTCCGCTGTGCCGTCTACTTTACCCAGGCGGATATCTGCCTTCAGCATGCTAGCGGCATTGGCATCCTCTGGGGTCAACCACCACGAAGCATAGAATGCCACCAGAGTTTTCAGCGCCTTGTTGAAGTTACTCTTCTTCAGCATCAGGACTCCCTCTTCCTCTGGGATGGGATTTGGGGATGACACAGCGTAGGGCATACTGTGTCACAGATATGTCGTTGTTCCAGTCTACACAAACAATGGTGCCAGGCTGTATAGGTATTATTCTACCTCTGATTTTTCTATGATACTTCAACTTCAACCGCATGCTACAACTGTAAACTGCTAAGAAACACTGAACAAGTCTAGAGCCTGTTCATTTATACCCACAAACTCTCCAAAGCATCACAGCCTTGTGACATCACAGGTGATATCACGGGTGACATCACCGTGACACATCCATATATGGGTATTCCCCAGAAACCCTTTTATGCCCATTACGGAGATCCCTGATGTCATCGATATACATCACTGGCCAGATGGCCAAGACTTGGCCCATATCTGTGTGGCTGGTTCAGATAGGGATCTCCATGTAAGGACATAAAAAGGATTGTATGTTGTGTGATGTCACAGGAACCACTCGAACAGAATCCATTTTATGCCCATATCTGGAGATCCCTGATGTCATCAATATTAAGCCCATATCTAACAGGACTATGGGAGTGGTGTTGAGGAAGACAGCCCATATCTGTGTGGCTGGTTCAGACAGGGATCTCCATGTATGTGCATAAAAAGGATCTTATGTATGGTGTCAGATGTGATAGAGGTCATCATTTTCACATAACAAATAACTGATTAAGCATGTTTGTGGTCTCACAGCATATCTCCATGGATCTCCATACTGTATATGGGTAACTGGTCCGATATACATCACCGGCCAGATGGCCAAGACATGGCGCAACCTCGCCCTCTAGGGTGAGGTCGCTTGTCGCCCTGAGGCGGCTCCACCGGGTGCTTCGAGCGTCGCGTCAACGTCAACGCTGGGAATGCTCCCGTTTTAATTAATGAAGGGTGCTCCACTGCCGACGTCAATGTCAGCGTTGGACGCTCAAATTCGCCCCGGTTCTGTTTTTGACCCCATCATTTTGGTGGAGCCCTAGCCTTACTAGTAACATAGGCACCGGAGCCTGTTTAACAAAAGGCTACTGTGTCCCCCCACTTTTGGGTGTCCCTCCAGCAAATCGCTGCTGCTGCTGCTCGCATCGCGCAGCGGTCGCCCAAGCCCATTTGGTGGGTTGTCCTCCCCTTGCTCAGTTGCCTGGTAGAGGACTGTCCAGAAGATATGGTGATCTGGTTTGGACTCATTGTCCGCAATATCAAAGGAAACAACCTGAATAGACGACTAAGCACGTAACACAGCAAAATTAGGGGAAATGTAGGGCAGGGTTTCTCAAAGTGGGTGCTGTGAGACAAGTCAAGGGTTGCCACATTATACTTTTACAATATTTGTATAATTAAACAGACACAACACAAACAAAGACGTAACCTATCCCACTGTCTCTTTATGGGTCTGGAGGTCATCCCCCAGAAACTTTAACATAAATGCAATTCCCAGTGTTCTGGAGAATTTTGGTTTGATACCAAATCCAGGAGAAATTACATCCCAGGTGTCTGGTAGAAATCCAGGAGACTCCTGCTGGATCCAGGAAGGTTGGCAAGATAATTACTACCTTTACCTTTTGAGCCTGGATCCCTCATGCCCAAACCTTTGGTAATTGTATCATCTAATCAGGCTTTTATGAATACCCTGAACAGTTTTTAATTAGCTTGATTGAATATTTAGATATTTGATGTAAATGTTACCAGGCCCTCCAGGCCCAGGGCCTCTCCCCACACACACCCATTAACTTCAAATTTCATTTTAACCATGATAGATTCATTAAAAACACCCATTATAATTATAATTTATTTTTGAAGCGGTGAAAACCGCTTCCAATGAGTAGGGTTGGGACCCGAAACCGGTTCTTTTTAGGACCCGGTTCCATGATAGCGGGTCCAGAACCGGGTCAATCATTTTTGCCGGTCCGATTCTCTTAACGGGTCTCATCACCGCATCGCGGTAAAAGAAAAACACTAGCGATTAGCGAATCGCAAAGGCCGCGATTCTCTGCAAAGTAGACCTCCCAAGGAATATGGAGACGTTTTGAAATCCCTTCATAATTGACTGTGCAATGATCAAAT
The DNA here is from genome assembly GCF_963921795.1 of Nannobrachium achirus. Classification (NCBI taxonomy): domain Eukaryota; kingdom Metazoa; phylum Chordata; class Actinopteri; order Myctophiformes; family Myctophidae; genus Nannobrachium; species Nannobrachium achirus. The sequence goes on along the minus strand of NC_137825.1, from coordinate 9,035,947 downwards.
CAAACCGTGGTGTCTGTCCTTAAATCCTTGTGCATTGATTAAAAGCTGCCATTTGTCCTAAGCTGAAAGTGAAAGTAACTTCCGTGCAACGGTGGCTCCCCCTCCTCGTCCCACGCACACATGTGAAGTGTCTTAGGGTGCTTTTTTTTGCCTTGATGAAACTTAAGCAAGGCAGCGACATACAGTACTTTCTTCCTTGACAATAATGAGAGGCAGACAATACCATTACTGACATTTTGCTGAATATAAAAACGTTTTATATTGCTAATAAGCAAAGTAAAAGGGAATCTTTTGGAAACTTTATGGGTCTGTAACTCAGTGAATAAATGGAACCAAATGGACCTGTTCCATTTTTACTCTAATATTGTAACATTTAATATAAATTGGGGTCCCAGTGATATAAATATAATTAAATGGGTATCTGTAGCCTAGTGTATTTAGAAATCCTAGTTCTAAGTTCAAACTAAGCCATATTGTAAAATAAATATAAGAAATAGGCAAACATTTTGAAAATAGCCGATCTACAAGCTCACAGCGCTCAAACACATTTTATTGAGGACTCATAAAACTTTTCTGGGACCCGGGACCCATTACATTGAAAACCTATTAACATCACTGCTAACTACTGTTTGAACGCCCATTAGGCTTATGTAAACAACTACTGTTAAATGGTCTCAATCGTTCATGTTTTATTTAGGAAACAAAATCATAAAAAAAAAACATGTTGGACTCATGCATACAGCCAGACTACCTAACCGAACAGTGTTCAAGCCAAGTGAAATGGGTGCAGTAATTTAATAAAGCTGATTTTCCATGGTTTAAGTTGTGTGTATTATGTAATTGTATAATGGATGATAGAAAATATGAAAAAATATATATATTGGAACCGTTAAGAGAACCGTTAGGAACCGGAATCGTTAAGAGGGAATCGCTAAGGACTCGGAATCGTTAAAATCCTAACGAGTCCCAACCCTACCAATGAGTGGCTTTGTGTGTATCACGCCCATATATGGTGATCTCAGTCCAGAATGAACAGGGTTTTTCAAAAACACAATGTATGTCACCTCATGTCCATATATGGTCAATCCAGAAAGTTTGTGGGTATAAATAAACAGGCTCTAGACTTGTCTCAGTGAACCCAAAATTCAGTGTTTCTTAGCGGTTTACAGATGAAGCATGCGGAGAAAAAGGAAGCATCGAAGAAGACCCAAAAATGGAATAGTACCTATACAGCTTGACACCTCTGTCTGGAACAAGGTCATATCTGTGACACAGTTTGTCCTATGTGCACTACTGATGGCCAGTTGGTTGCTGAAGATCAGGGAGATCCCAGAGGAAGAGGGCGTCCTGGTGCTGAAGAAGAGTAACTTTGACGAGGCGCTTCAAACTCATCCCAACCTGCTGGTGGCATTCTATGCCCCGTCGTGCGTCCCCTGCAAGGAGCTGGCGCCAGAGTATGCCAAGGCAGCTGGCATGCTGAAGGCAGAGGGCTCAGATATCCGCCTGGGTAAAGTAGACGTCACAGCGGAGACGGAGCTCCGCAATGTCTCGATGATCCCGACCATCTTGTTCTTCGAGGGAGGAGACAAGGAGTCATACAGCGAGTACCATTATGGTGGTAGTCAGGCTTATGACATTGTGAAGTGGCTTAAGAAACGCACAAGCCCAGCTGTTAACCACCTGGCCAATGTCGCGCAGGCAGAGTCTATGGTTGCAAACGAAATGGCGGTCATTGGCTTCTTCAAGGATGCCGAATCTGAGGACGCTAAGGTCTTCGTTAGAGCAGCAGAAGTCATATATCAGGGCATAGACGAGGTCATCCCATTTGGGTTGACCTCTGATGACGAGGTGTACTCAAAGTTAGGGGTGTCCAAGGACGGTGTTGTCCTCTTCAGGAAGTTTGATGAGCGTTGTATCTTTGATGGAGACCTTGAAGAGCTTACCGCTGTCGACCTCATGGAATTCATTGAGGCCAACAACCAGCTTCCTCTGGTCACCGAGTTCTCAAAGCAGACTGCCCATAGGATCTTCAATGCAGATGTCAAGTCCCACGCCTTCATGTTAATGTCAAAGGCTGCTACTGACTTTGTGGACAAAATGGACCAATTCAAGAAGGCAGCAGAAGGCTTCAAGGGCAAGATCCTGTTTGTCTTCATAGACACTGACGTGAATGAATGCGAGACCGTTGACCTGAAGAAGGAGCAATACCCCACCATCCTTCACTGGGCGCTTGAAGACGGGACGATGGCATCCATGATGCCAGAAAATGAGGCCATCACCACTGAAAACATTATCAAATTCTGCACACTCTTCACCGAGGACTACCTCAGAAGCGAATACCTCCCTAAAGACTGGGACAAAAACCCTGTCAAGGTCCTGGTGGGCAAGAACTTCAAAGAAGTCGCCTTTGACCCCACCAAGAATGTCTTTGTGGCTTTCGTTTCACCCTGGTGTGGACTCTGCAGACAACTGGAACCCGTCTGGGACAAACTGGGAGAGCAGTACAAGGACAGAGAGGATATCATAGTGGCCAAGATCGACATGACAGCCAATGAACTGCTGTCGATTGAGGTTCACAGCTACCCAAAGTTTAAATTCTTCCCTGCGGGAGATGTCCAGAAGGTCATGGACTACTGCGGAGAGAGAACCCTGGAGGGCTTTACCAGATTCTTGGAGAGTGGTGGCAATGAGGGTGGCGTACTGGCTGAAGAGAACCAACATGACGACTTATAAGGAGGGGGGCAAACAAAGGTCAAGGCGTAGGCCTACCCACCCTCAGGCACTCTTAACCTGGTCTGCCCACAACATCAAAAGCAGTTTTGGTTGCTTCCTCATTGGTTAAAATGTAAAAGTCCATATATGGGTATTCCCCGGAATCCCTTTTTTGCCCATACATGCAGCGCCGGCGGACTGTATACGCAGACTACGCAGTCTGCGTAAGGCCCCGCCGACCAAAAAGGCCCCCACCGCCCCCTCCTCTGCAGAAAAGGACTAGTGCTGCACGGTTAAAAGTTTTCAAACCAAAATCGCGATGTGAAATCTCGTGATTAGCGAATCGCAAAGGCGGTTTCTCTGCAAAGTAGACTTCTCAAGCAATAATTTTAGAAATCCCTTCATAATTGACTACCCAGCCAGCACGCCCACATGGGTCCTGCATGGGTACAGGGTGGGCTTCCCTACATGGGCCCCATGTGGGAATGTCCGCGGTTTCCACAAGGGTCCCTCGTGGGTTAGCCCACGTGGGCTCTGTGTGGGTTCTACATGGGCCCTGGGTGGGCCCCACCTCGGCAAATGTATATGGGACCCAGGTGGGAGCTGCTTGGGCTAGCCTGTGTGGGCTCTAGGTGGGTTCTACATGGGCCCTGGTTGGGCCCCACCTAGGCAATTCTATGCGGGAACCATAGGGGATAAACGTGGGATCCAAGTGGGTTCAACCTTGCTCCTAGGAAGATTTTAATGGTAGACTAAAACAGTGTTTGACATGAACTGTGTTAACCGATTTAGTGCCATTCCCGAGATGTCTCGCGAAATTCCCTTTGATGTTCGCAGTGCCAATCGCGAGATGTCTCGCGAAAAGTAATATATTACTGTAACGGCGGTTATCCTATTGGGTACATGCGCGGATGGTCCCGAGACGATCTCCCTCGCTGATTTATCATCATCACGGATCCACGAGCACAAAATAGTAATCCCATAACATTGAGGCAGACGGGGAATCTCATCTTTAATGTCCATTATCTTAAAACAACACTTTCAAAGCGAGGATGGAGGCAGATGCTCGCTTATATAACACATGTTGAAAAGCACCGATCCGATCCGCCACGTAAACAATGATCAATTCCGGTGAAGGACGTGATGACGTCAAACCGGAAGTGTTTACGCTATGGACTTCTGGCCTTCAAAATAAGACAACGGTCGTGAATGCAGCCTGAGGGTGGCATTGTGGACATTTTAATCCGTTAATTTCAGGTGCACAAAATGGGTTAATTATTGAAACACCTGAAATACATTTTGGATGAAAATAGACAATATACTGTATATTTATTTGACAACGTTATTACAAAAATAAACAAGATAATAAAATACGATATAGATAAAGATAGCAGCAGCATGAAGGCAAACAGATCAAATGTGCAAGTGTACATACAACATCAGTGGTTTTTGGCTAGCTTTGGTGTAGACGGGAAAAAGAGCAGACTAAGTACAGAGTGAAAGGTCAAGTGTTTTAAGTATTGACGGTTCAAGTGGTTAAATATCTGAAAACACAAATTCACATGAATCCAAAATACACTGATGATTGTGCTGTCAAACAAGGAAACTATTATGGAATCTATGAACAGGTTGTGCTTCATTCATCTCTCTCTCAACTAAGGGGTCCTTGGCCTGAAAACGTTGAAGGTCCCTGCTCTAGAACAGTACTACTGTAGCGTCACGGCCGGGAGGCGAACCCGGGACCCTGATTTGCCAGGTATGCACGCTGACCAGTCAGCCAAAGTGCCAGGCACGTTGGTGAGAGCCAACGCACATACCGTATAGCCTACAGTCGTCCCCTCTACCTGGAAGCGCAACCACGCGCGCCGGCCAGGATCTAAAATCGACTTTGAAACCGGGGGGTTCAAACGCAACTCAGGGGGGAACAGTCGTAGACTACTAGCCGGACAGGTCTGCACCGCCGCCGGGGATGAATACTTCCCCTCTGCACCGCTGCCACCAATGTAGCGTCACGGCCGGGAGGCGAACCCGGGACCCCGATTTGCCAGGTATGCACTGACCAGTCAGCCAAAGTGCCAGGCACGTTGAAAAAAGGATAGGTGTTTTCATTTAATCTAGTGTGTGCATTACCGCTCCCTCGGCGGCGGCTCCCAGGGCTCATCGGCGGCTGAGACGGCGCGGCTCTGTCTTTTATAGTGGCGTGATCGGGACCGTCGGGTGGCTATTAACCCCTTCATAGTATCGAATCCCGCTTCGGGAATGACTTTTTTTTTCTTCTTAGACCATTGGCCATACCCAATGCGTCCAACACTTGAAACAGTAGGCATACCCAAAGCGTCCCCTCGTCCGACGCATGACAGGGCATCAGACAGGTTGCCATGGTTACACATTGAATGTTGAAACCCCATATGTGAAGATACCCGACACATCTCGCTAATTCTGACCTTACAAGCTCCATATTTGGATACAGATGACCTATAACTCCATATATGGAGTTATAGGTCATCATGCTGACATCATGATGACATCATGATGACATCACATCCTGAATAAATTAATTAAATTGCAGAGTCTCCATCAGTCCACCAGCAGCCACGCCAGGTGAACTCTAGCATCTCTCTCCGGGGTGAGACAGTACGCCAACTGAAGATGGTAGAAGATAAGAAGAGGAAAGACCATCATCCTGGACTACTAGCACCAGCAGAACCTGGTGAAGACCATCATCCTGGACTACTAGCACCAGCAGAACCTGCTCAAGACCATCATCCTGGACTACTAGTACCAGCAGAACCTGCTCAAGACCATCATCCTGGACTACTAGTACCAGCAGAACCTGGTGAAGACCATCATCCTGGACTACTAGCACCAGCAGAACCTGCTCAAGACCATCATCCTGGACTACTAGTACCAGCAGAACCTGCTCAAGACCATCATCCTGGACTACTAGTACCAGCAGAACCTGCTCAAGACCATCATCCTGGACTACTAGTACCAGCAGAACCTGCTCAAGACCATCATCCTGGACTACTAGTACCAGCAGAACCTGCTCAAGACCATCATCCTGGACTACTAGTACCAGCAGAACCTGGTGAAGACCATCATCCTGGACTACTAGTACCAGCAGAACCTGCTCAAGACCATCATCCTGGACTACTAGTACCAGCAGAACCTGCTCAAGACCATCATCCTGGACTACTAGTACCAGCAGAACCTGGTGAAGACCATCATCCTGGACTACTAGTACCAGCAGAACCTGCTCAAGACCATCGTCCTGGACTACTAGCACCAGCAGAACCTGCTCAAGACCATCATCCTGGACTACTAGTACCAGCAGAACCTGGTGAAGACCATCATCCTGGACTACTAGTACCAGCAGAACCTGGTGAAGACCATCATCCTGGACTACTAGCACCAGCAGAACCTGCTCAAGACCATCATCCTGGACTACGAGGTCCAGCAGAACCTGCTCAAGACCATCGTCCTGGACTACTAGGGAAGAAGCAGCAGCTGTTGGGACTAATTCTGGCTGTAATATTGTTGTTGTCCATGTGTCCTGCTCACTGTAGCGTTGTGGATAATTTACTCAATTCTCACTGCCGCCAGTTCATCTTCCAGGCGGATGGCCAATTTTACGAACCAAAACTCGTAGATACAAAGGGAGACCGATATCAAGCTATCTGTCAGTATTATCTGGATGAAGCAAGATTTGGCACCATGTATGACGTACAGAATAGAATTCCTTTATATTGTGTATATACTTACGACACGACCAAAACCACAGAGAAAACAAGGGAAAAAACATGGATGATTGAACCACAGCTTGGATATCCGAGCCATTCTATTAATATGATGAGACTCGGGGACCTAGAAGAACAACTTGCTGACAGGTATAGTGAGGAAGAGATATCAATTGAGGAAGAGATATCAATTCAACTTGGTAAGCAACAGGCGCTTTTTGTAGACTACTCGAAAGCAAGGCAGACTGTGACTGGCAAGAATAAAACCAAAGGACATGTGTACTACAGAGATGCAGCTCAAACTGCAGCGGCAAAATTGAGTACCCATGCACTTACGAATATTCGGCCTCAAGAAGAAAGTCACAATACACAATGGAATAAAGAAGCTGAGATCCTAATACTCACCAAAACACAAAAACATTGCAAAAAACTAGGATATTTTGTGAACGGATTGGCACCCTCCCAGGATGCTTGGCTGGATGACACTAAGAGAGTCAATGAACCCAGGAAGTCTTTTACTGTGGTTTGTTGTGAAGACAAAATGCCCGGCAAGAATAATGAAAAGAAGTATTTTTCCATAGCATACGTAGGTTCTTTTGAGGAACCACTGCAGGACCCCCGTCAACCATTAACAATACAAGAGATGGGTGTGCGTGAATTGGAAGTTGATCTCAGCCAAGACTACAAATACGACGTCCAATTGTTTGGAGGTTTTCCTGGGTGTTATAATGAAGAAGAGGAAAGTAGCCCACCCGTCAGAGTCTCTGTCCAGACTCATAAGAAGGTGAAAATGCCAGAGTCTGTTATGATACAGGTCCCTGATAATGACATAATTAATTTCATAATCAAACTGGCCATGGCCATGGCCATAGCTTCATACCTTAAGAAATAGAAGGTCCTGAGTTCGATTCCCGCCGGGGGACGCTGTGGGTGCTGGGGGCGTGGACTACTAGTACCAGCAGAACCTGCTCAAGACCATCATCCTGGACTACTAGTACCAGCAGAACCTCATCAAGACCATCATCCTGGACTACTAGTACCAGCAGAACCTCATCAAGACCATCATCCTGGACTACTAGTACCAGCAGAACCTCATCAAGACCATAATCCTGGACTACTAGTACCAGCAGAACCTCATCAAGACCATCATCCTGGACTACTAGCACCAGCAGAACCTGCTCAAGACCATCATCCTGGACTACTAGTACCAGCAGAACCTGCTTAAGACCATCATCCTGGACTACTAGTACCAGCAGAACCTGGTGAAGACCATCATCCTGGACTACTAGTACCAGCAGAACCTGGTGAAGACCATCATCCTGGACTACTAGTACCAGCAGAACCTGGTGAAGACCATCATCCTGGACTACTAGTACCAGCGGAACCTGGTGAAGACCATCATCCTGGACTACTAGTACCAGCAGAACCTGGTGAAGACCATCATCCTGGACTACTAGTACCAGCAGAACCTGGTGAAGACCATCATCCTGGACTACTAGTACCAGCAGAACCTGGTGAAGACCATCCTCCTGGACTACTAGTACCAGCAGAGCCTGGTGAAGACCATCATCCTGGACTACTAGTACCAGCAGAACCTGCTCAAGACCATCATCCTGGACTACTAGTACCAGCAGAACCTGCTCAAGACCATCATCCTGGACTACTAGCACCAGCAGAACCTGGTGAAGACCATCATCCTGGACTACTAGTACAAGCAGAACCTGGTGAAGACCATCATCCTGGACTACTAGTACCAGCAGAACCTGCTCAAGACCATCATCCTGGACTACTAGTACCAGCAGAACCTGCTCAAGACCATCATCCTGGACTACTAGTACCAGCAGAACCTGCTCAAGACCATCATCCTGGACTACTAGTACCAGCAGAACCTGGTGAAGACCATCATCCTGGACTACTAGTACCAGCAGAACCTGCTCAAGACCTGGACTGCTGGGGGCGTAGTCCCTGGCCAGCCGGGGCGCTTGATGGAGGGGAAAGGAACTGGTTGGAATAACGTCCGCACCGTGCAGGCCAATCGGCCGCTCAAAAAATCCATAATAGCCAGATCGCCAGCCAATGGGGTTTTCCCCTCGCCGACAAACCCCAAAATTCCGACTCCTCCCTCAAGCGGTCCGCCTGTGAGAATCCCCCCCCCCCCCCCCCCCCCCCCGCCGCCGACAACCCCTCCCCCCGGACCAATGGGGAAGCAGGGGGGGGGGTTTTTGGACGTCCCCCGGCCAATCCTTTGTCGCGGGGTTCCCTATTAACACATTGAATGCCAAGGTTTCTGGAAATCAGTCAATAGCCCCAGCCTTCTGTGAATTGTTTTATTTTTATTTTTGTTTATTTTCTTTTTATTTCGTTCATATTCTAAGCTGGGGAACAATGGACCGTAAGAGGGGGGGAAGAAGGAAGAAGGAGGGGAAGAAGGGGGGAGAAGAAAAAAGAGAAAAGGAGAGAAATCTTGAGGAAAAAGAAGAGAAAGGATGGTATTCTAACTCAGCTTCATGTAAAATCCCAATGCAAGCAATTATGTATCCGAGTATTTTCAAAAAGCACTGAGATGTTAAACCTAGCTTTTCCAAAAAGGTCGCCGGTTCGATCCCAGGTTTAACCAAAAGTAATCTGACAGTAACAAGTGCTCCTGCACTGTGTTAGATCATATTACACAAATGTGATATAAAATTAAAAGTAAATAAGTGTAGAGAGCCGTCCAGCCACAACAAGAGCAACTAGAAAATATTGTTCCTTCGGAACAATTGTGGGCTCGCTTCAAGCCAGAAAACAATGTCTATAAAAGTACAAAATGTACTATCCCTGTATGTAAAATTAATGTAAGCGAATAAAGTGATAAAACAACAAAATATGCTCCAGATAATAATAGTGGATTGTGCAGGTGAGATACAATACCAGTAATAAATTAAAAGCGCATATTATTTAAGTTTTTATTTTTCACTAAAATAGTGTATTACAAAAGTACCTACATTTTATAATTAAGTAAAAGTATCAATACTGCAATGTAGAATCACTCTGTTACAAGTAAAAGTCCAGAATTAAAAGTACAAAAGTATTGGTATCCAAATGTACTTAAAGTACCAAAAGTAAAAGTACAAAATGTTTGAAAATAGCAGATCTACAAGCTCACAACGCGTCGCACTGCAATGCGTTGTGAGCTTGTAGATCGGCTATTTTCAAATAGCCTTGGTATAACAGGGCTAAAGTGGTTTATGTATGTTTTAAACTTTAGTTATTGCTTTGTAGATTTTGATTTTAATAGTCCAAAACATACATTAACCACTTCATTTAATACCGGACTTCTACTTGTAACAGAGTATATCTAATTTGCAGTGCTACTGCCTACTGATACTTTTACTTAAAGGTTAAATGACATTCTGTTTTTACCAATCATAAAAGTCTTTGCCCTGGTCCTAAAAACATGTTTTAAAATGTTTAAACTTGAAAATCCACTCCATGGAGCCATGGTGTCTCTCTCTGTTTAGGTGTCATGAAAAACGGTCTGTCACCTGAAATACTCTAAACTCACCACCAGGGGAGCCTCTCTCTCCCACTCATTCTAACAAAATAAATATTAGTAGGCCTATAGTGCAGTAAGTACATGTACTTGAGTACAATTTTGAATATTTGTACTTTACTTGAGTATTTCCAATTCTTATACTTCTACTCCACTACATCTCAGAGGCAAATGCACTTTATCTCTCCACTACAATCATTTGGAGGCTTTAGTTACTAGTAACTTTGTAGATTTTGATTATTAATACAAATCAATCACTTATCACTTCAGCCCTTATAGGCCAGCGATTCTCAAACTACCCAAAGTGGCCACACACACACACACACACACGCACGCGCACGCACATACAGATCTGCGGCCCCCCTCCAACACACATAGATGCGTGCTCACATTTTTGTTGCTTTCGCACAAGACAGTGGCTGTGACACAGACACACACACACAACCATGGCAGCTAAAGAGGCTGAGCTAAGCCCTGGCCTGAGGCATACGCGTCTGCATGATCAGCGGGGAATTGTGTCAATACGAGCCGAGGCGCGGGTGTTTTTCTTACCCCGGGAACGATACATTACCGGAGCCCTGCGGTATGTACCTTCGCAGAGTTCAATGTAGACCGTCGGCGCCGCAGTAACGTTCAGCTCCGCTCCGCAATGCAGACAAACGTCATGGTCCTATGTAGTCTAGTTATAGCAACATATTTTGGCTAAATGCCTCAGTTTAGAGAAACACCTATTGCTTGTGTTATAGCGTTTTACTGTCTGCTCGCTTTTACTGTCTGTCTGTGTGGGTGCGTTGTGCACGTCGGTCACAGCAACGACAGAGAGTGTCTGTAAAAGGAGGGAGGGAGGTTCCACTTAGCTCTACCCCGGGGAGCAGGGCACTCAGTAGTCGGACACAGCCGACACAGAGTGTCGGTAAGAAGGAGGGAGGTTCCGCTGTGCGCAAATACAAAGTGATTTTCATTATTTCACTAAAGCATAAACGGACTACTTGATATGAAGGATATTGATCTAAATAAGATATTTGAATGGATAAATGTATTTTATATGCCCATATTTACAATTAAAGGACAATAATGTAAGAGGTCACTTCCTCAAACTTGGGCTGTGGAGAAATAACTCTACGAGAGAAATACAGACAGGGAGACTGGGAGAGAGGAGGGGGGGGGGGGGGGGGGGGGTGAATAGACGTCGACGTAGGAGTCCAGCAGCCAATGAACTGCGCGTTTGAGACTCATTATAGCAGGAAAACCACTGCATGTCAAAAGTTGCGTTTTTTTTGGTGTAATTGAGGCCAGGAAACATTAAAAAAAGCAAAAAAAAACTCAAAATGTATTTTTGGATGTCATGTCCACTTTAAGTAAATGAGAAAAGGAAAGTATTTCTTCCAATAGTGACACAAAGTTCTATGGGGCACCAGTTTTCGTCAGTCCACGTTGTTCTACGGGAATGCACGTGCGCAACACCGTAACTCGTGACCTATCGAAATTGGTCGGCTAACTGTGCTAACTGCTTCATGTGTAACATCATCAGTGTTTGTGTAACTTCAGTCAGAAGGATAATCTGACGGTTCTGACAGGCTTAACCGCCTCGCGTTGTGAGCTTGTAGAAGAGCAACAATAGAGCAACAATTCCAGTTGTGTATACGATGCCTGCGTTAGCCTGCAGCTAGCGCTAGCTAACATTAGCGTTAGCCGTTAGCCACTGCTCCTCATAATAAATAGCCAGCGCTAGCGTGAAGCTAACGCTATAGCGTATCTCGCAGCTAGGCCACTAGTCTGTAGTAAAACATAAAGCCCCGCCGTTCTCGAACGCTTCTTGCCTTTTGTGAACATTATATCCAAAAAGTAAAGGTCCTATGCCGGTCTCTCATCTGTTTACTTCATAAGCTTGGAAGAAAATCGAAGCAGCTTGTTGAAATAAGGTTTATATCGCTCATTTTGTCAGCCGGTCCTTTGTTTTTAGAGACGCTACCTCCCCTGGTCACGTGGTATAGACAAAACGAATAATAGTGGGGAAAATAATGCACCGGCTGACAAAATGAGCGATATAAACTCTTTATTTCAACACGCTGATTGAATTTTCTTCCACGCTTGAAAGGAAACAGTTGAGAGAAGTGTATAGGACCTTTACTTTTTGGACAGAATGTTCACAAAAGGTAAGAAGCGTTCGTGAGCGGCGGGGTTTTATTTTTTACCACAGACGAGAGGCTGAGATGTGAGATACGCTGTCCATTACGAGAAGATCTGTGGTTTTTCCCGCAGGACAGAGAAGGCAGCTTTTCTTTTCTTTTTTTCCCCCCACGTTTTCTTTGTGCGTCCGAGAGCGACTGAGATCACAATGTATACATAAAAAATATATATCCTTCCAGAATACTGTCTTCAGCAAACCGTTAACATTAGCGAGATGAAGTTAGTTACTGTGTGTAGACTGTTTACAAGCAGATAGCAGGCTGTATGGGCGTGCTGAAATACGAGACAATGCATTCCTTAAACCAATCGTGCTCCCGTGAAATCGCTATGCAAATCTAAAGAGCTCCATTCTCCGCCTCCTAAAACAGCAGTAAAACTCTCCCAAAGCAAGGCAACTTTGCTACAATAATGTTAACATTTAGCGACCTTAACAAAGATATCTTATGGAATGAAAACCCTCTTCTATATTCAAGCTGTTAATTATACACAAAAACGAAAAACAAAGAACATTTTAAATCAATCTTAATTTCGCATTTCCTGACTTTTAAAATTGCCGACATTTGGACGGTTCCTCCAGCATCAGTCACATATACATATAGCACTAAATCCTCCGCCTACCCCCCAAATAAATATATAAATGAATAATTAAAAAACCTGCAGCACCTATAGTTCCCACAGCTATGGCCGGAGCCACCGTCTGTGCCAAAAAAAATCACATTCACTTTCACTTTCAGCAGTGCTGCAATGTGCGGGTATTTAGGAAGCAGAGAAAGTCACCAGAGTTTCATTTGATCATTGTTTAGTCAATTATGAAGGGATTTCTAAAATTATTGCTTGGGAAATCTACTTTGCAGAGAAACCGCCTTTGCGATTCGCTAATCACGAGATTTCACATCGCGATTTCGGTTTGAACACTTTTAGCCGTGCAGCACTAGTCCTTTTCTGCAGAAGCCTTACACAGACTGCGTAGTCTGCGTATACGGCCCGCCGGCGCTGCATGTATGGGCAAAAAAATCAAACCTTGGTTCGAAGTAAAGCGGTGAATCTTAGTATAGAATTGTCTGGAGAGCCGGTATGACAGCCGGTATAATAGGTTTTAAAAAAATATATAAAAAATCCTGCTTGCTGGTCTCTTAGTTGTTTGTCAACTGCATCCCTCAATAATTATTTCAGTTTCCCAGGTCTGTTATCTGGCCCTGTTATCTTTGTGGCCTACTACATTTTTCAACTCGTTTGTGGACTACTATGCTTTGGGTCTCTCAGTTGTTTGTCAACTGCATCTTTCTGAATCCTGCTTGCTGGTCTCTTAGTTGTTTGTCAACTGCATCCCTCTATAGTTATTGCAGTTTCCCAGGTCTGAGGTCTGAGGACCAGCAAGCAGGTATCTTAGTTGTTTGTCAACTGCATCCCTTTATAATTATTTATCGTTCATTCTAGTATAACTGTTTTTAATTATGTTCACTAGTTTAGTGGGCACTCCATGGTGTCTCAATAGCTTCCAAGTAGTCTCTCTATGTCTATTTCTCAACTGTTGTACAGTTTTCCTGATCTTTATCCCTGATCAGTCTTTGTGGCCTACTACATTTTTCAACTCTTTTGTGGCCTACTAAATTTACCCGACATCGTTCTGGTGATGTCGTACAACTGTTTCATTTATCCGTTTCTTGCCGTTTCCTCTGCTTCTTCTGGTAGATTTTCAATGTATTTACTCTTGTCTGCCTTAATGCTCCTTTTTACCATTCTGTTAGCATCTGTATATTCGTATTGTGCCTTGTACAGGCATGCATGTACAAGACAGATAAAACCTGAAGGCCAAATTATCATGTGAAGCTTGACCAATCCTCAAAGTATCCATTCATCTGACCGGGAGGGACACCGCACACATATTCTGGACGTACAGGACAGATAAAGCCTATTCATTCTGAACTGAAATGACCATACATGGACATGGGACACACATTTTGCTTTTTGAAAAAGCCTATTCATTCTGGACTGATATTCTGCACGTACAGGACAGAAAAAACCTGTTCATTCTGGCCTGGAGTGACCATATATGGACATGAGGTGACATGCATTGTGTTTTTGAAAAACCCTGTTCATTCTGGACTGAGATCACCATATATGGTAATTAAACGGACATTCTGTTTTTGAAAAAGCCTGTTCATTCTGGACTAAAATGACCATATATGGGCGTGGGACACACAAAGCCACTCATAGGAAGCGGTTTTCACCGCTTCAAAAAGGGATTCCGGGGAATACCCATATATGGACTTTTACATTTTAACCAATGAGGAAGCAACCAAAACTGCTTTTGATGTTGTGGGCAGACCAGGTCAATAGGCCTGGGACGAAATATCGATATGGCGATATATGGCGGTATTACCTCCCGCGATAATTATCGATAAATTGCCAGCAAATATCGTTTTTTTTTTTTTTTTTTCAAAAAATTTCTTTTTTCATTTTTTTTTACCCCAAAACATGTAGTAGGCATGATAGCGATCGCAAAATTGTATGTTTAACCCCCCTAGCAACCCCATCTTTCAAACATGGCAGCCATCTTTGTTTACATTTTAGGAAAACATAATGGCTGCTATCTCATGAATGCCTGAACGGATTTCAATGTGGACACACGTGCATTATCTAGGCATGGGTGTGCATGATCCGTGCACTATGAATTACATGGAAGTCTATGGAGACAGTTTGGCATATGAGAGTACGAAGGTATTGTTAAATGGCAGCAGATGAGTTAAGAGGAGGCACTTTGCATGTATGCACATTTTTTACATGTGTCAATCTTATTTTAAGCTATGTGTTTCTTGACAATTAGGCTACATTTTCACTAAATGCGTTTTAGTTATGGATTGATTAGTTAGTAGGCCTACCCATTGTTGTGCTGGACAGACAAATTGTGGGCAGTTTACAAAGTTGCAGTGTTTGTTTGAGGATGCAAGATTAATTTACTTATTAGCCAATTTATAAAACTAGAAGCTGGGCATCTAGAAGCTGGGACGCCCTTCGGGCGGCCCAGCGTCTAGTCGGCGACCTGGCCAACTCGGAACAATGTAAATAGGGAATGAATGCCCCACCCTTTAGGACCCGTTTTGACCATCTGTCTGTCAGCGTCCATTTTATGTCCATATATGGAGATCACTGCAGTTATAGTTCTGGGTCCATTTTATGCCCATATATGGAGATATCTGTCTATCTGCGTCCATTGTATGCCCATATATGGAGTATCTGTCTGTGCCTCCAACTGTGTTGCAGACACAGTGCCGGTTCCCCCTTTAATGCAAACCTCATTAATACCTGTTGTCATAGGACCCGTTTTGAACATCTGTTTGCCTGTGTCCATTTATGCCCATATATGGAGATATCTGTATCTGTCTGTCTGCGTCCATTTTATGCCCATATATGGAGATCTTTGACCATCTGTTTGCCTCTGTCCATATATGGAGATATCTGTATCTGTCTGTCTGCAATCCATTTTATGCCCATATATGGGGGCATTCATTTTATGCCCATATATGGAGAACGCGCATGTCCGTGGGACGAACGGTTCTCGAGATACGCGGATTACATACATACATACACACTCACAGAGATTTTTTGTTGACTCATGTGGCGTACGTGATGTCAGAGCCTTTTATGAAGTGATGTCACAATGAGTCAGAGCTTTCGCCGATTTCCTCCGGAACAGCCTGATGTCAACAATCAACCCCGCATAAGGAGATTCCGAACGTTTCTCGCCGGTTCGGGAAAACCGCGCGTCGGGTCGGGTCGAGACCCGGCACTGCACTCTGTGCCACGGCGGGGAACGCGCGTGCCGAATCTGAAGCCGGTGGGACGAACGGTTCTCGAGATACGCGGATTACAGACACACACACAGACAGAGACTTCTCGCATTTATAGATAGATAATCTTGTAAGTTTAATGGAATACGTGTATAATTCCAGAGTTTTGCCCTTTATCGTTATTTTTCATTTTCAGTTACAAATATCGTGATATATCGTTGATGACATTTCTTGCAATATATCGAATATCGCAATATATCGAATATCGTGATATTATTGTTATCGAGAGCCTAATATCGTGATAGATATCGTATCGTGAGATAGCAATATCGTCCCACCCCTACAGGTTAAAGGTGATACACCATGCATTTAAAAAGTATTTATGTCATATTGTTTATGTCCCAAAAACGTTTTTCAAAAGGTTTGAGGCTAAATTAACACTCCTGAATAGAGAGCGTCTCTCATTTTTGAATGGCTCTCAGAGCATTTCAGCTGCAGTACCACCTTTGGCCTGAACTGCGCCAGTACCACCTTTGGCCTGAACTGCGCCACCCCCCCAAAATCCTTTTAAATTATTATTATTTATTTTTTAAATCTTTTTGAAGAAAAAAAATGTTTTGAAAAAAAAAAACTTAGCAGCAAATCCGGATAGCCTGTTTTGAGAACCCGTGGGATACTTTTAACTTTCGCCTTCTCAAAACCAGAGAAAGACACAACGGTCAGAAATGGGAAAAGTGAAATTTCACGGTGTATCACCTTTAAGAGTGCCTGAGGGTGGGTAGGCCTACGCCTTGACCTTTGTTTGCCCCCCTCCTTATAAGTCGTCATGTAGGTTCTCTTCAGCCAGTACGCAACCCTCCTTGCCACCACTCTCTGGTAAGAATCTGGTAAAGCCCTCCAGGGTTCTCTCTCCGCAGTAGTCCATGACCTTCCTGTCATCTCCCGCAAGGAAGAATTTAAACGTGGGGTAGCTGTACCTCTGAACCTCAATCGACAGCAGTTCATTGGCTGTCACGTCGATCTTGGCCACTATGATATCCTCTTTGTCCTTGTACTGCTCTCCCAGTTTGTCCCAGACGTGTTCCAGTTGTCTGCAGAGTCCACACCAGGGTGCAAAGAAAGCCACAAAGACATTCTTGGTGGGATCAAAGGCGACTTCATTGAAGTTCTTGCCCACCAGGACCTTGACAGGGTTTTTGTCCCAGTCTTTGGGGATGTCTTCGCTCATGAGGTAGTCCTCGGTGAAGAGTGTGCAGAGTTTAATAATGTTTTCAGTGGTGATGGCCTCATTTTCTGGCATCATGGATGCCATCGTCCCGTCTTCAAACTCGAAGAGAAGGATGGTGGGGTATTGCTCCTTCTTCAGGCCAATGAGCTCTATCATTTTGTCGTTCACGTCAGTGTCCATGAAGACAAACAGGATCTTGCCCTTGAAGCCTTTTGCTGCCTTCTTGAATTGGTCCATTTTGTCCACAAAGTCAGTAGCAGCCTTTGACATTAACATGAAGGCGTGGGACTTGACTACTGCATTGAAGATCCTATAGGCAGTCCGCTTTGAGAACTCGACGACCAGAGGAAACTGGTCGTTGTCCTCAATGAATTCCATGAGGTCGACAGCGGTAAGCTCTTCAAGCTCTCCGTCAAAGATACAACGCTCATCAGACTTCCTGAAGAGGACAACACCGTCCTTGGACACCCCTAACTTTGAGTACACCTCGTCATCAGAGGTCATCCCAAATGGGATGACCTCGTCTATGACCTGATATATGACTTCTGCTGCTCTAACGAAGACCTGAGCGTCCTCAGATTCGGCATCCTTGAAGAAGCCAATGACCGCCATTTCGTTTGCAACCATAGACTCTGCCTGCGCGACATCGGCCAGGTGGTCAACGGCTGGGCCTGGGCGTTTCTTAAACCACTCCACAAAAGCTTCCATCTCCGCTGTGCCGTCTACTTTACCCAGGCGGATATCTGTCTTCAGCATGCTAGCGGCATTGGACTCCTCTGGGGTCGAACACGAAGCATAGAATCCCACCAGAGTTTTCAGCGCCTTGTTGAAGTTACTCTTCTTCAGCACCAGGACTCCCTCTTCCTCTGGGATGGGATTTGGGGATGACACAGCGTAGGGCATACTGTGTCACAGATATGTCGTTGTTCGAGTCTACACAAACAATGGTGCCAGGCTGTATAGGTATTATTCTATCTCTGAGTTTACAGTTGCATGCTACAACTGTAAACTGCTAAGTAACACTGAGACAAGTCTAGAGCCTGTTTATTTATACCCACAAACTCTACAAAGCATCACAGCCTTGTGACATCACAGGTGATATCACGGGTGACATCACCGTGACACACCCATATATGGGTATTCCCCAGAAACCCTTTTATGCCCATTACGGAGATCCCTGATGTCATCAATATACATCACTGGCCAGATGGCCAAGACTTGGCCCATATCTGTGTGGCTGGTTCAGATAGGGATCTCCATGTAAGGACATAAAAGGGATTGTATGTTGTGTGATGTCACAGGAACCACTCGAACAGAATCCATTTTATGCCCATATCTGGAGATCCCTGATGTCATCAATATTAAGCCCATATCTAACAGGACTTCATATGGGAATGCTGTTGAGGAAGACAGCCCATATCTGTGTGGCTGGTTCAGACAGGGATCTCCATGTATGTGCATAAAAAGGATCGTATGTATGGTGTCAGATGTGATAGAGGTCATTATTTTCACACAACGAATAACTGATTAAGCATGTTTGTGGTCTCACAGCATATCTCCATGGATCTCCATACTGTATATGGGTAACTGGTCCGATATACATCACTGGCCAGATGGCCAAGATATGGCGCAACCTCGCCCTCTAGGGCGAGGTCGCTTGTCGCCCTGAGGCGGCTCCACCGAGTGCTTCGAGCGTCGCGTCAACGTCAACGCTGGGAATGCTCCCGTTTTAATTAATGAAGGGTGCTCCACTGCCGACGTCAATGTCAGCGTTGGACGCTCAAATTCGCCCCGGTTCTTTTTTTGACCCCATCATTTTGGTGGAGCCCTAGCCTTACTAGTAACATAGGCACCGGAGCCTGTTTAACAAAAGGCTACTGTGTCCCCCCACTTTTGGGTGTCCCTCCAGCAAATCGCTGCTGCTGCTGCTGCTGCTGCTCGCATCGCGCAGCGGTCGCCCAAGCCCATTTGGTGGGTTGTCCTCCCCTTGCTCAGTTGCCTGGTAGAGGACTGTCCAGAAGATATGGTGATCTGGTTTGGACTCATTGTCCGCAATATCAAAGGAAACAACCTGAATAGACGACTAAGCACGTAACACAGCAAAATTAGGGGAAATGTAGGGCAGGGTTTCTCAAAGTGGGTGCTGTGAGACAAGTCAAGGGTTGCCACATTATACTTTTACAATATTTGTATAATTAAACAGACACAACACAAACAAAGACGTAACCTATCCCACTGTCTCTTTATGGGTCTGGAGGTCATCCCTCAGAAACTTTAACATAAATGTAATTCCCAGTGTTCTGGAGAATTTTGGTTTGATACCAAATCCAGGAGAAATTACATCCCAGGTGTCTGGTAGAAATCCAGGAGACTCCTGCTGGATCCAGGAAGGTTGGCAAGATAATTACTACCTTTACCTTTTGAGCCTGGATCCCTCATGCCCAAACCTTTGGTAATTTTATCATCTAATCAGGCTTTTATGAATACCCTGAACAGTTTTTAATTAGCTTGATTGAATATTTAGATATTTGATGTAAATGTTACCAGGCCCTCCAGGCCCAGGGCCTCTCCCCACACACACCCATTAACTTCAAATTTCATTTTAACCATGATAGATTCATTAAAAACACCCATTATAATTATAATTTATTTTTGAAGCGGTGAAAACCGCTTCCAATGAGTAGGGTTGGGACCCGAAACCGGTTCTTTTTAGGACCCGGTTCCATGATAGCGGGTCCAGAACCGGGTCAATCATTTTTGCCGGTCCGATTCTCTTAACGGGTCTCATCACCGCATCGCGGTAAAAGAAAAACACTAGCGATTAGCGAATCGCAAAGGCCGCGATTCTCTGCAAAGTAGACCTCCCAAGGAATATGGAGACGTTTTAATTTTTGAAATCCCTTCATAATTGACTGTGCAATGATCAAATCAAACCGTGGTGTCTGTCCTTAAATCCTTGTGCATTGATTAAAAGCTGCCATTTGTCCTAAGCTGAAAGTGAAAGTAACTTCCGTGCAACGGTGGCTCCCCCTCCTCGTCCCACGCACACATGTGAAGTGTCTTAGGGTGCTTTTTTTTGCCTTGATGAAACTTAAGCAAGGCAGCGACATACAGTACTTTCTTCCTTGACAATAATGAGAGGCAGACAATACCATTACTGACATTTTGCTGAATATAAAAACGTTTTATATTGCTAATAAGCAAAGTAAAAGGGAATCTTTTGGAAACTTTATGGGTCTGTAACTCAGTGAATAAATGGAACCAAATGGACCTGTTCCATTTTTACTCTAATATTGTAACATTTAATATAAATTGGGGTCCCAGTGATATAAATATAATTAAATGGGTATCTGTAGCCTAGTGTATTTAGAAATCCTAGTTCTAAGTTCAAACTAAGCCATATTGTAAAATAAATATAAGAAATAGGCAAACATTTTGAAAATAGCCGATCTACAAGCTCACAGCGCTCAAACACATTTTATTGAGGACTCATAAAACTTTTCTGGGACCCGGGACCCATTACATTGAAAACCTATTAACATCACTGCTAACTACTGTTTGAACGCCCATTAGGCTTATGTAAACAACTACTGTTAAATGGTCTCAATCGTTCATGTTTTATTTAGGAAAAAAAATCATAAAAAAAAAACATGTTGGACTCATGCATACAGCCAGACTACCTAACCGAACAGTGTTCAAGCCAAGTGAAATGGGTGCAGTAATTTAATAAAGCTGATTTTCCATGGTTTAAGTTGTGTGTATTATGTAATTGTATAATGGATGATAGAAAATATGAAAAAATATATATATTGGAACCGTTAAGAGAACCGTTAGGAACCGGAATCGTTAAGAGGGAATCGCTAAGGACTCGGAATCGTTAAAATCCTAACGAGTCCCAACCCTACCAATGAGTGGCTTTGTGTGTATCACGCCCATATATGGTGATCTCAGTCCAGAATGAACAGGGTTTTTCAAAAACACAATGTATGTCACCTCATGTCCATATATGGTCACTCCAGAAAGTTTGTGGGTATAAATAAACAGGCTCTAGACTTGTCTCAGTGAACCCAAAATTCAGTGTTTCTTAGCGGTTTACAGATGAAGCATGCGGAGAAAAAGGAAGCATCGAAGAAGACCCAAAAATGGAATAGTACCTATACAGCTTGACACCTCTGTCTGGAACAAGGTCATATCTGTGACACAGTTTGTCCTATGTGCACTACTGATGGCCAGTTGGTTGCTGAAGATCAGGGAGATCCCAGAGGAAGAGGGCGTCCTGGTGCTGAAGAAGAGTAACTTTGACGAGGCGCTTCAAACTCATCCCAACCTGCTGGTGGCATTCTATGCCCCGTCGTGCGTCCCCTGCAAGGAGCTGGCGCCAGAGTATGCCAAGGCAGCTGGCATGCTGAAGGCAGAGGGCTCAGATATCCGCCTGGGTAAAGTAGACGTCACAGCGGAGACGGAGCTCCGCAATGTCTCGATGATCCCGACCATCTTGTTCTTCGAGGGAGGAGACAAGGAGTCATACAGCGAGTACCATTATGGTGGTAGTCAGGCTTATGACATTGTGAAGTGGCTTAAGAAACGCACAAGCCCAGCTGTTAACCACCTGGCCAATGTCGCGCAGGCAGAGTCTATGGTTGCAAACGAAATGGCGGTCATTGGCTTCTTCAAGGATGCCGAATCTGAGGACGCTAAGGTCTTCGTTAGAGCAGCAGAAGTCATATATCAGGGCATAGACGAGGTCATCCCATTTGGGTTGACCTCTGATGACGAGGTGTACTCAAAGTTAGGGGTGTCCAAGGACGGTGTTGTCCTCTTCAGGAAGTTTGATGAGCGTTGTATCTTTGATGGAGACCTTGAAGAGCTTACCGCTGTCGACCTCATGGAATTCATTGAGGCCAACAACCAGCTTCCTCTGGTCACCGAGTTCTCAAAGCAGACTGCCCATAGGATTTTCAATGCAGATGTCAAGTCCCACGCCTTCATGTTAATGTCAAAGGCTGCTACTGACTTTGTGGACAAAATGGACCAATTCAAGAAGGCAGCAGAAGGCTTCAAGGGCAAGATCCTGTTTGTCTTCATAGACACTGACGTGAATGAATGCGAGACCGTTGACCTGAAGAAGGAGCAATACCCCACCATCCTTCACTGGGCGCTTGAAGACGGGACGATGGCATCCATGATGCCAGAAAATGAGGCCATCACCACTGAAAACATTATCAAATTCTGCACACTCTTCACCGAGGACTACCTCAGAAGCGAATACCTCCCTAAAGACTGGGACAAAAACCCTGTCAAGGTCCTGGTGGGCAAGAACTTCAAAGAAGTCGCCTTTGACCCCACCAAGAATGTCTTTGTGGCTTTCGTTTCACCCTGGTGTGGACTCTGCAGACAACTGGAACCCGTCTGGGACAAACTGGGAGAGCAGTACAAGGACAGAGAGGATATCATAGTGGCCAAGATCGACATGACAGCCAATGAACTGCTGTCGATTGAGGTTCACAGCTACCCAAAGTTTAAATTCTTCCCTGCGGGAGATGTCCAGAAGGTCATGGACTACTGCGGAGAGAGAACCCTGGAGGGCTTTACCAGATTCTTGGAGAGTGGTGGCAATGAGGGTGGCGTACTGGCTGAAGAGAACCAACATGACGACTTATAAGGAGGGGGGCAAACAAAGGTCAAGGCGTAGGCCTACCCACCCTCAGGCACTCTTAACCTGGTCTGCCCACAACATCAAAAGCAGTTTTGGTTGCTTCCTCATTGGTTAAAATGTAAAAGTCCATATATGGGTATTCCCCGGAATCCCTTTTTTGCCCATACATGCAGCGCCGGCGGACTGTATACGCAGACTACGCAGTCTGCGTAAGGCCCCGCCGACCAAAAAGGCCCCCACCGCCCCCTCCTCTGCAGAAAAGGACTAGTGCTGCACGGTTAAAAGTTTTCAAACCAAAATCGCGATGTGAAATCTCGTGATTAGCGAATCGCAAAGGCGGTTTCTCTGCAAAGTAGACTTCTCAAGCAATAATTTTAGAAATCCCTTCATAATTGACTACCCAGCCAGCACGCCCACATGGGTCCTGCATGGGTACAGGGTGGGCTTCCCTACATGGGCCCCATGTGGGAATGTCCGCGGTTTCCACAAGGGTCCCTCGTGGGTTAGCCCACGTGGGCTCTGTGTGGGTTCTACATGGGCCCTGGGTGGGCCCCACCTCGGCAAATGTATATGGGACCCAGGTGGGAGCTGCTTGGGCTAGCCTGTGTGGGCTCTAGGTGGGTTCTACATGGGCCCTGGTTGGGCCCCACCTAGGCAATTCTATGCGGGAACCATAGGGGATAAACGTGGGATCCAAGTGGGTTCAACCTTGCTCCTAGGAAGATTTTAATGGTAGACTAAAACAGTGTTTGACATGAACTGTGTTAACCGATTTAGTGCCATTCCCGAGATGTCTCGCGAAATTCCCTTTGATGTTCGCAGTGCCAATCGCGAGATGTCTCGCGAAAAGTAATATATTACTGTAACGGCGGTTATCCTATTGGGTACATGCGCGGATGGTCCCGAGACGATCTCCCTCGCTGATTTATCATCATCACGGATCCACGAGCACAAAATAGTAATCCCATAACATTGAGGCAGACGGGGAATCTCATCTTTAATGTCCATTATCTTAAAACAACACTTTCAAAGCGAGGATGGAGGCAGATGCTCGCTTATATAACACATGTTGAAAAGCACCGATCCGATCCGCCACGTAAACAATGATCAATTCCGGTGAAGGACGTGATGACGTCAAACCGGAAGTGTTTACGCTATGGACTTCTGGCCTTCAAAATAAGACAACGGTCGTGAATGCAGCCTGAGGGTGGCATTGTGGACATTTTAATCCGTTAATTTCAGGTGCACAAAATGGGTTAATTATTGAAACACCTGAAATACATTTTGGATGAAAATAGACAATATACTGTATATTTATTTGACAACGTTATTACAAAAATAAACAAGATAATAAAATACGATATAGATAAAGATAGCAGCAGCATGAAGGCAAACAGATCAAATGTGCAAGTGTACATACAACATCAGTGGTTTTTGGCTAGCTTTGGTGTAGACGGGAAAAAGAGCAGACTAAGTACAGAGTGAAAGGTCAAGTGTTTTAAGTATTGACGGTTCAAGTGGTTAAATATCTGAAAACACAAATTCACATGAATCCAAAATACACTGATGATTGTGCTGTCAAACAAGGAAACTATTATGGAATCTATGAACAGGTTGTGCTTCATTCATCTCTCTCTCAACTAAGGGGTCCTTGGCCTGAAAACGTTGAAGGTCCCTGCTCTAGAACAGTACTACTGTAGCGTCACGGCCGGGAGGCGAACCCGGGACCCTGATTTGCCAGGTATGCACGCTGACCAGTCAGCCAAAGTGCCAGGCACGTTGGTGAGAGCCAACGCACATACCGTATAGCCTACAGTCGTCCCCTCTACCTGGAAGCGCAACCACGCGCGCCGGCCAGGATCTAAAATCGACTTTGAAACCGGGGGGTTCAAACGCAACTCAGGGGGGAACAGTCGTAGACTACTAGCCGGACAGGTCTGCACCGCCGCCGGGGATGAATACTTCCCCTCTGCACCGCTGCCACCAATGTAGCGTCACGGCCGGGAGGCGAACCCGGGACCCCGATTTGCCAGGTATGCACTGACCAGTCAGCCAAAGTGCCAGGCACGTTGAAAAAAGGATAGGTGTTTTCATTTAATCTAGTGTGTGCATTACCGCTCCCTCGGCGGCGGCTCCCAGGGCTCATCGGCGGCTGAGACGGCGCGGCTCTGTCTTTTATAGTGGCGTGATCGGGACCGTCGGGTGGCTATTAACCCCTTCATAGTATCGAATCCCGCTTCGGGAATGACTTTTTTTTTCTTCTTAGACCATTGGCCATACCCAATGCGTCCAACACTTGAAACAGTAGGCATACCCAAAGCGTCCCCTCGTCCGACGCATGACAGGGCATCAGACAGGTTGCCATGGTTACACATTGAATGTTGAAACCCCATATGTGAAGATACCCGACACATCTCGCTAATTCTGACCTTACAAGCTCCATATTTGGATACAGATGACCTATAACTCCATATATGGAGTTATAGGTCATCATGCTGACATCATGATGACATCATGATGACATCACATCCTGAATAAATTAATTAAATTGCAGAGTCTCCATCAGTCCACCAGCAGCCACGCCAGGTGAACTCTAGCATCTCTCTCCGGGGTGAGACAGTACGCCAACTGAAGATGGTAGAAGATAAGAAGAGGAAAGACCATCATCCTGGACTACTAGCACCAGCAGAACCTGGTGAAGACCATCATCCTGGACTACTAGCACCAGCAGAACCTGCTCAAGACCATCATCCTGGACTACTAGTACCAGCAGAACCTGCTCAAGACCATCATCCTGGACTACTAGTACCAGCAGAACCTGGTGAAGACCATCATCCTGGACTACTAGCACCAGCAGAACCTGCTCAAGACCATCATCCTGGACTACTAGTACCAGCAGAACCTGCTCAAGACCATCATCCTGGACTACTAGTACCAGCAGAACCTGCTCAAGACCATCATCCTGGACTACTAGTACCAGCAGAACCTGCTCAAGACCATCATCCTGGACTACTAGTACCAGCAGAACCTGCTCAAGACCATCATCCTGGACTACTAGTACCAGCAGAACCTGGTGAAGACCATCATCCTGGACTACTAGTACCAGCAGAACCTGCTCAAGACCATCATCCTGGACTACTAGTACCAGCAGAACCTGCTCAAGACCATCATCCTGGACTACTAGTACCAGCAGAACCTGGTGAAGACCATCATCCTGGACTACTAGTACCAGCAGAACCTGCTCAAGACCATCGTCCTGGACTACTAGCACCAGCAGAACCTGCTCAAGACCATCATCCTGGACTACTAGTACCAGCAGAACCTGGTGAAGACCATCATCCTGGACTACTAGTACCAGCAGAACCTGGTGAAGACCATCATCCTGGACTACTAGCACCAGCAGAACCTGCTCAAGACCATCATCCTGGACTACGAGGTCCAGCAGAACCTGCTCAAGACCATCGTCCTGGACTACTAGGGAAGAAGCAGCAGCTGTTGGGACTAATTCTGGCTGTAATATTGTTGTTGTCCATGTGTCCTGCTCACTGTAGCGTTGTGGATAATTTACTCAATTCTCACTGCCGCCAGTTCATCTTCCAGGCGGATGGCCAATTTTACGAACCAAAACTCGTAGATACAAAGGGAGACCGATATCAAGCTATCTGTCAGTATTATCTGGATGAAGCAAGATTTGGCACCATGTATGACGTACAGAATAGAATTCCTTTATATTGTGTATATACTTACGACACGACCAAAACCACAGAGAAAACAAGGGAAAAAACATGGATGATTGAACCACAGCTTGGATATCCGAGCCATTCTATTAATATGATGAGACTCGGGGACCTAGAAGAACAACTTGCTGACAGGTATAGTGAGGAAGAGATATCAATTGAGGAAGAGATATCAATTCAACTTGGTAAGCAACAGGCGCTTTTTGTAGACTACTCGAAAGCAAGGCAGACTGTGACTGGCAAGAATAAAACCAAAGGACATGTGTACTACAGAGATGCAGCTCAAACTGCAGCGGCAAAATTGAGTACCCATGCACTTACGAATATTCGGCCTCAAGAAGAAAGTCACAATACACAATGGAATAAAGAAGCTGAGATCCTAATACTCACCAAAACACAAAAACATTGCAAAAAACTAGGATATTTTGTGAACGGATTGGCACCCTCCCAGGATGCTTGGCTGGATGACACTAAGAGAGTCAATGAACCCAGGAAGTCTTTTACTGTGGTTTGTTGTGAAGACAAAATGCCCGGCAAGAATAATGAAAAGAAGTATTTTTCCATAGCATACGTAGGTTCTTTTGAGGAACCACTGCAGGACCCCCGTCAACCATTAACAATACAAGAGATGGGTGTGCGTGAATTGGAAGTTGATCTCAGCCAAGACTACAAATACGACGTCCAATTGTTTGGAGGTTTTCCTGGGTGTTATAATGAAGAAGAGGAAAGTAGCCCACCCGTCAGAGTCTCTGTCCAGACTCATAAGAAGGTGAAAATGCCAGAGTCTGTTATGATACAGGTCCCTGATAATGACATAATTAATTTCATAATCAAACTGGCCATGGCCATGGCCATAGCTTCATACCTTAAGAAATAGAAGGTCCTGAGTTCGATTCCCGCCGGGGGACGCTGTGGGTGCTGGGGGCGTGGACTACTAGTACCAGCAGAACCTGCTCAAGACCATCATCCTGGACTACTAGTACCAGCAGAACCTCATCAAGACCATCATCCTGGACTACTAGTACCAGCAGAACCTCATCAAGACCATCATCCTGGACTACTAGTACCAGCAGAACCTCATCAAGACCATAATCCTGGACTACTAGTACCAGCAGAACCTCATCAAGACCATCATCCTGGACTACTAGCACCAGCAGAACCTGCTCAAGACCATCATCCTGGACTACTAGTACCAGCAGAACCTGCTTAAGACCATCATCCTGGACTACTAGTACCAGCAGAACCTGGTGAAGACCATCATCCTGGACTACTAGTACCAGCAGAACCTGGTGAAGACCATCATCCTGGACTACTAGTACCAGCAGAACCTGGTGAAGACCATCATCCTGGACTACTAGTACCAGCGGAACCTGGTGAAGACCATCATCCTGGACTACTAGTACCAGCAGAACCTGGTGAAGACCATCATCCTGGACTACTAGTACCAGCAGAACCTGGTGAAGACCATCATCCTGGACTACTAGTACCAGCAGAACCTGGTGAAGACCATCCTCCTGGACTACTAGTACCAGCAGAACCTGGTGAAGACCATCATCCTGGACTACTAGTACCAGCAGAACCTGCTCAAGACCATCATCCTGGACTACTAGTACCAGCAGAACCTGCTCAAGACCATCATCCTGGACTACTAGCACCAGCAGAACCTGGTGAAGACCATCATCCTGGACTACTAGTACAAGCAGAACCTGGTGAAGACCATCATCCTGGACTACTAGTACCAGCAGAACCTGCTCAAGACCATCATCCTGGACTACTAGTACCAGCAGAACCTGCTCAAGACCATCATCCTGGACTACTAGTACCAGCAGAACCTGGTGAAGACCATCATCCTGGACTACTAGTACCAGCAGAACCTGCTCAAGACCTGGACTGCTGGGGGCGTAGTCCCTGGCCAGCCGGGGCGCTTGATGGAGGGGAAAGGAACTGGTTGGAATAACGTCCGCACCGTGCAGGCCAATCGGCCGCTCAAAAAATCCATAATAGCCAGATCGCCAGCCAATGGGGTTTTCCCCTCGCCGACAAACCCCAAAATTCCGACTCCTCCCTCAAGCGGTCCGCCTGTGAGAATCCCCCCCCCCCCCCCCCCCCCCCCCGCCGCCGACAACCCCTCCCCCCGGACCAATGGGGAAGCAGGGGGGGGGGTTTTTGGACGTCCCCCGGCCAATCCTTTGTCGCGGGGTTCCCTATTAACACATTGAATGCCAAGGTTTCTGGAAATCAGTCAATAGCCCCAGCCTTCTGTGAATTGTTTTATTTTTATTTTTGTTTATTTTCTTTTTATTTCGTTCATATTCTAAGCTGGGGAACAATGGACCGTAAGAGGGGGGGAAGAAGGAAGAAGGAGGGGAAGAAGGGGGGAGAAGAAAAAAGAGAAAAGGAGAGAAATCTTGAGGAAAAAGAAGAGAAAGGATGGTATTCTAACTCAGCTTCATGTAAAATCCCAATGCAAGCAATTATGTATCCGAGTATTTTCAAAAAGCACTGAGATGTTAAACCTAGCTTTTCCAAAAAGGTCGCCGGTTCGATCCCAGGTTTAACCAAAAGTAATCTGACAGTAACAAGTGCTCCTGCACTGTGTTAGATCATATTACACAAATGTGATATAAAATTAAAAGTAAATAAGTGTCCAGCCACAACAAGAGCAACTAGAAAATATTGTTCCTTCGGAACAATTGTGGGCTCGCTTCAAGCCAGAAAACAATGTCTATAAAAGTACAAAATGTACTATCCCTGTATGTAAAATTAATGTAAGCGAATAAAGTGATAAAACAACAAAATATGCTCCAGATAATAATAGTGGATTGTGCAGGTGAGATACAATACCAGTAATAAATTAAAAGCGCATATTATTTAAGTTTTTATTTTTCACTAAAATAGTGTATTACAAAAGTACCTACATTTTATAATTAAGTAAAAGTATCAATACTGCAATGTAGAATCACTCTGTTACAAGTAAAAGTCCAGAATTAAAAGTACAAAAGTATTGGTATCCAAATGTACTTAAAGTACCAAAAGTAAAAGTACAAAATGTTTGAAAATAGCAGATCTACAAGCTCACAACGCGTCGCACTGCAATGCGTTGTGAGCTTGTAGATCGGCTATTTTCAAATAGCCTTGGTATAACAGGGCTAAAGTGGTTTATGTATGTTTTAAACTTTAGTTATTGCTTTGTAGATTTTGATTTTAATAGTCCAAAACATACATTAACCACTTCATTTAATACCGGACTTCTACTTGTAACAGAGTATATCTAATTTGCAGTGCTACTGCCTACTGATACTTTTACTTAAAGGTTAAATGACATTCTGTTTTTACCAATCATAAAAGTCTTTGCCCTGGTCCTAAAAACATGTTTTAAAATGTTTAAACTTGAAAATCCACTCCATGGAGCCATGGTGTCTCTCTCTGTTTAGGTGTCATGAAAAACGGTCTGTCACCTGAAATACTCTAAACTCACCACCAGGGGAGCCTCTCTCTCCCACTCATTCTAACAAAATAAATATTAGTAGGCCTATAGTGCAGTAAGTACATGTACTTGAGTACAATTTTGAATATTTGTACTTTACTTGAGTATTTCCAATTCTTATACTTCTACTCCACTACATCTCAGAGGCAAATGCACTTTATCTCTCCACTACAATCATTTGGAGGCTTTAGTTACTAGTAACTTTGTAGATTTTGATTATTAATACAAATCAATCACTTATCACTTCAGCCCTTATAGGCCAGCGATTCTCAAACTACCCAAAGTGGCCACACACACACACACACACACGCACGCGCACGCACATACAGATCTGCGGCCCCCCTCCAACACACATAGATGCGTGCTCACATTTTTGTTGCTTTCGCACAAGACAGTGGCTGTGACACAGACACACACACACAACCATGGCAGCTAAAGAGGCTGAGCTAAGCCCTGGCCTGAGGCATACGCGTCTGCATGATCAGCGGGGAATTGTGTCAATACGAGCCGAGGCGCGGGTGTTTTTCTTACCCCGGGAACGATACATTACCGGAGCCCTGCGGTATGTACCTTCGCAGAGTTCAATGTAGACCGTCGGCGCCGCAGTAACGTTCAGCTCCGCTCCGCAATGCAGACAAACGTCATGGTCCTATGTAGTCTAGTTATAGCAACATATTTTGGCTAAATGCCTCAGTTTAGAGAAACACCTATTGCTTGTGTTATAGCGTTTTACTGTCTGCTCGCTTTTACTGTCTGTCTGTGTGGGTGCGTTGTGCACGTCGGTCACAGCAACGACAGAGAGTGTCGGTAAAAGGAGGGAGGGAGGTTCCACTTAGCTCTACCCCGGGGAGCAGGGCACTCAGTAGTCGGACACAGCCGACACAGAGTGTCGGTAAGAAGGAGGGAGGTTCCGCTGTGCGCAAATACAAAGTGATTTTCATTATTTCACTAAAGCATAAACGGACTACTTGATATGAAGGATATTGATCTAAATAAGATATTTGAATGGATAAATGTATTTTATATGCCCATATTTACAATTAAAGGACAATAATGTAAGAGGTCACTTCCTCAAACTTGGGCTGTGGAGAAATAACTCTACGAGAGAAATACAGACAGGGAGACTGGGAGAGAGGAGGGGGGGGGGGGGGGGGGGTGAATAGACGTCGACGTAGGAGTCCAGCAGCCAATGAACTGCGCGTTTGAGACTCATTATAGCAGGAAAACCACTGCATGTCAAAAGTTGCGTTTTTTTTGGTGTAATTGAGGCCAGGAAACATTAAAAAAAGCAAAAAAAAACTCAAAATGTATTTTTGGATGTCATGTCCACTTTAAGTAAATGAGAAAAGGAAAGTATTTCTTCCAATAGTGACACAAAGTTCTATGGGGCACCAGTTTTCGTCAGTCCACGTTGTTCTACGGGAATGCACGTGCGCAACACCGTAACTCGTGACCTATCGAAATTGGTCGGCTAACTGTGCTAACTGCTTCATGTGTAACATCATCAGTGTTTGTGTAACTTCAGTCAGAAGGATAATCTGACGGTTCTGACAGGCTTAACCGCCTCGCGTTGTGAGCTTGTAGAAGAGCAACAATAGAGCAACAATTCCAGTTGTGTATACGATGCCTGCGTTAGCCTGCAGCTAGCGCTAGCTAACATTAGCGTTAGCCGTTAGCCACTGCTCCTCATAATAAACAGCCAGCGCTAGCGTGAAGCTAACGCTATAGCGTATCTCGCAGCTAGGCCACTAGTCTGTAGTAAAACATAAAGCCCCGCCGTTCTCGAACGCTTCTTGCCTTTTGTGAACATTATATCCAAAAAGTAAAGGTCCTATGCCGGTCTCTCATCTGTTTACTTCATAAGCTTGGAAGAAAATCGAAGCAGCTTGTTGAAATAAGGTTTATATCGCTCATTTTGTCAGCCGGTCCTTTGTTTTTAGAGACGCTACCTCCCCTGGTCACGTGGTATAGACAAAACGAATAATAGTGGGGAAAATAATGCACCGGCTGACAAAATGAGCGATATAAACTCTTTATTTCAACACGCTGATTGAATTTTCTTCCACGCTTGAAAGGAAACAGTTGAGAGAAGTGTATAGGACCTTTACTTTTTGGACAGAATGTTCACAAAAGGTAAGAAGCGTTCGTGAGCGGCGGGGTTTTATTTTTTACCACAGACGAGAGGCTGAGATGTGAGATACGCTGTCCATTACGAGAAGATCTGTGGTTTTTCCCGCAGGACAGAGAAGGCAGCTTTTCTTTTCTTTTTTTCCCCCCACGTTTTCTTTGTGCGTCCGAGAGCGACTGAGATCACAATGTATACATAAAAAATATATATCCTTCCAGAATACTGTCTTCAGCAAACCGTTAACATTAGCGAGATGAAGTTAGTTACTGTGTGTAGACTGTTTACAAGCAGATAGCAGGCTGTATGGGCGTGCTGAAATACGAGACAATGCATTCCTTAAACCAATCGTGCTCCCGTGAAATCGCTATGCAAATCTAAAGAGCTCCATTCTCCGCCTCCTAAAACAGCAGTAAAACTCTCCCAAAGCAAGGCAACTTTGCTACAATAATGTTAACATTTAGCGACCTTAACAAAGATATCTTATGGAATGAAAACCCTCTTCTATATTCAAGCTGTTAATTATACACAAAAACGAAAAACAAAGAACATTTTAAATCAATCTTAATTTCGCATTTCCTGACTTTTAAAATTGCCGACATTTGGACGGTTCCTCCAGCATCAGTCACATATACATATAGCACTAAATCCTCCGCCTACCCCCCAAATAAATATATAAATGAATAATTAAAAAACCTGCAGCACCTATAGTTCCCACAGCTATGGCCGGAGCCACCGTCTGTGCCAAAAAAAATCACATTCACTTTCACTTTCAGCAGTGCTGCAATGTGCGGGTATTTAGGAAGCAGAGAAAGTCACCAGAGTTTCATTTGATCATTGTTTAGTCAATTATGAAGGGATTTCTAAAATTATTGCTTGGGAAATCTACTTTGCAGAGAAACCGCCTTTGCGATTCGCTAATCACGAGATTTCACATCGCGATTTCGGTTTGAACACTTTTAGCCGTGCAGCACTAGTCCTTTTCTGCAGAAGCCTTACACAGACTGCGTAGTCTGCGTATACGGCCCGCCGGCGCTGCATGTATGGGCAAAAAAATCAAACCTTGGTTCGAAGTAAAGCGGTGAATCTTAGTATAGAATTGTCTGGAGAGCCGGTATGACAGCCGGTATAATAGGTTTTAAAAAAATATATAAAAAATCCTGCTTGCTGGTCTCTTAGTTGTTTGTCAACTGCATCCCTCAATAATTATTTCAGTTTCCCAGGTCTGTTATCTGGCCCTGTTATCTTTGTGGCCTACTACATTTTTCAACTCGTTTGTGGACTACTATGCTTTGGGTCTCTCAGTTGTTTGTCAACTGCATCTTTCTGAATCCTGCTTGCTGGTCTCTTAGTTGTTTGTCAACTGCATCCCTCTATAGTTATTGCAGTTTCCCAGGTCTGAGGTCTGAGGACCAGCAAGCAGGTATCTTAGTTGTTTGTCAACTGCATCCCTTTATAATTATTTATCGTTCATTCTAGTATAACTGTTTTTAATTATGTTCACTAGTTTAGTGGGCACTCCATGGTGTCTCAATAGCTTCCAAGTAGTCTCTCTATGTCTATTTCTCAACTGTTGTACAGTTTTCCTGATCTTTATCCCTGATCAGTCTTTGTGGCCTACTACATTTTTCAACTCTTTTGTGGCCTACTAAATTTACCCGACATCGTTCTGGTGATGTCGTACAACTGTTTCATTTATCCGTTTCTTGCCGTTTCCTCTGCTTCTTCTGGTAGATTTTCAATGTATTTACTCTTGTCTGCCTTAATGCTCCTTTTTACCATTCTGTTAGCATCTGTATATTCGTATTGTGCCTTGTACAGGCATGCATGTACAAGACAGATAAAACCTGAAGGCCAAATTATCATGTGAAGCTTGACCAATCCTCAAAGTATCCATTCATCTGACCGGGAGGGACACCGCACACATATTCTGGACGTACAGGACAGATAAAGCCTATTCATTCTGAACTGAAATGACCATACATGGACATGGGACACACATTTTGCTTTTTGAAAAAGCCTATTCATTCTGGACTGATATTCTGCACGTACAGGACAGAAAAAACCTGTTCATTCTGGCCTGGAGTGACCATATATGGACATGAGGTGACATGCATTGTGTTTTTGAAAAACCCTGTTCATTCTGGACTGAGATCACCATATATGGTAATTAAACGGACATTCTGTTTTTGAAAAAGCCTGTTCATTCTGGACTAAAATGACCATATATGGGCGTGGGACACACAAAGCCACTCATAGGAAGCGGTTTTCACCGCTTCAAAAAGGGATTCCGGGGAATACCCATATATGGACTTTTACATTTTAACCAATGAGGAAGCAACCAAAACTGCTTTTGATGTTGTGGGCAGACCAGGTCAATAGGCCTGGGACGAAATATCGATATGGCGATATATGGCGGTATTACCTCCCGCGATAATTATCGATAAATTGCCAGCAAATATCGTTTTTTTTTTTTTTTTTTCAAAAAATTTCTTTTTTCATTTTTTTTTACCCCAAAACATGTAGTAGGCATGATAGCGATCGCAAAATTGTATGTTTAACCCCCCTAGCAACCCCATCTTTCAAACATGGCAGCCATCTTTGTTTACATTTTAGGAAAACATAATGGCTGCTATCTCATGAATGCCTGAACGGATTTCAATGTGGACACACGTGCATTATCTAGGCATGGGTGTGCATGATCCGTGCACTATGAATTACATGGAAGTCTATGGAGACAGTTTGGCATATGAGAGTACGAAGGTATTGTTAAATGGCAGCAGATGAGTTAAGAGGAGGCACTTTGCATGTATGCACATTTTTTACATGTGTCAATCTTATTTTAAGCTATGTGTTTCTTGACAATTAGGCTACATTTTCACTAAATGCGTTTTAGTTATGGATTGATTAGTTAGTAGGCCTACCCATTGTTGTGCTGGACAGACAAATTGTGGGCAGTTTACAAAGTTGCAGTGTTTGTTTGAGGATGCAAGATTAATTTACTTATTAGCCAATTTATAAAACTAGAAGCTGGGCATCTAGAAGCTGGGACGCCCTTCGGGCGGCCCAGCGTCTAGTCGGCGACCTGGCCAACTCGGAACAATGTAAATAGGGAATGAATGCCCCACCCTTTAGGACCCGTTTTGACCATCTGTCTGCGTGTGTCCATTTATGCCCATATATGGAGATATCTGTATCTGTCTGTCTGTCTGTCAGCGTCCATTTTATGTCCATATATGGAGATCACTGCAGTTATAGTTCTGGGTCCATTTTATGCCCATATATGGAGATATCTGTCTATCTGCGTCCA
Source organism: Nannobrachium achirus (assembly GCF_963921795.1). Classification (NCBI taxonomy): domain Eukaryota; kingdom Metazoa; phylum Chordata; class Actinopteri; order Myctophiformes; family Myctophidae; genus Nannobrachium; species Nannobrachium achirus. Next base: position 9,000,442 of record NC_137825.1, on the reverse strand, counting down.
TTGTATGCCCATATATGGAGTATCTGTCTGTGCCTCCAACTGTGTTGCAGACACAGTGCCGGTTCCCCCTTTAATGCAAACCTCATTAATACCTGTTGTCATAGGACCCGTTTTGAACATCTGTTTGCCTGTGTCCATTTATGCCCATATATGGAGATATCTGTATCTGTCTGTCTGCGTCCATTTTATGCCCATATATGGAGATCTTTGACCATCTGTTTGCCTCTGTCCATATATGGAGATATCTGTATCTGTCTGTCTGCAATCCATTTTATGCCCATATATGGGGGCATTCATTTTATGCCCATATATGGAGAACGCGCATGTCCGTGGGACGAACGGTTCTCGAGATACGCGGATTACATACATACATACACACTCACAGAGATTTTTTGTTGACTCATGTGGCGTACGTGATGTCAGAGCCTTTTATGAAGTGATGTCACAATGAGTCAGAGCTTTCGCCGATTTCCTCCGGAACAGCCTGATGTCAACAATCAACCCCGCATAAGGAGATTCCGAACGTTTCTCGCCGGTTCGGGAAAACCGCGCGTCGGGTCGGGTCGAGACCCGGCACTGCACTCTGTGCCACGGCGGGGAACGCGCGTGCCGAATCTGAAGCCGGTGGGACGAACGGTTCTCGAGATACGCGGATTACAGACACACACACAGACAGAGACTTCTCGCATTTATAGATAGATAATCTTGTAAGTTTAATGGAATACGTGTATAATTCCAGAGTTTTGCCCTTTATCGTTATTTTTCATTTTCAGTTACAAATATCGTGATATATCGTTGATGACATTTCTTGCAATATATCGAATATCGCAATATATCGAATATCGTGATATTATTGTTATCGAGAGCCTAATATCGTGATAGATATCGTATCGTGAGATAGCAATATCGTCCCACCCCTACAGGTTAAAGGTGATACACCATGCATTTAAAAAGTATTTATGTCATATTGTTTATGTCCCAAAAACGTTTTTCAAAAGGTTTGAGGCTAAATTAACACTCCTGAATAGAGAGCGTCTCTCATTTTTGAATGGCTCTCAGAGCATTTCAGCTGCAGTACCACCTTTGGCCTGAACTGCGCCAGTACCACCTTTGGCCTGAACTGCGCCACCCCCCCAAAATCCTTTTAAATTATTATTATTTATTTTTTAAATCTTTTTGAAGAAAAAAAATGTTTTGAAAAAAAAAAACTTAGCAGCAAATCCGGATAGCCTGTTTTGAGAACCCGTGGGATACTTTTAACTTTCGCCTTCTCAAAACCAGAGAAAGACACAACGGTCAGAAATGGGAAAAGTGAAATTTCACGGTGTATCACCTTTAAGAGTGCCTGAGGGTGGGTAGGCCTACGCCTTGACCTTTGTTTGCCCCCCTCCTTATAAGTCGTCATGTAGGTTCTCTTCAGCCAGTACGCAACCCTCCTTGCCACCACTCTCTGGTAAGAATCTGGTAAAGCCCTCCAGGGTTCTCTCTCCGCAGTAGTCCATGACCTTCCTGTCATCTCCCGCAAGGAAGAATTTAAACGTGGGGTAGCTGTACCTCTGAACCTCAATCGACAGCAGTTCATTGGCTGTCACGTCGATCTTGGCCACTATGATATCCTCTTTGTCCTTGTACTGCTCTCCCAGTTTGTCCCAGACGTGTTCCAGTTGTCTGCAGAGTCCACACCAGGGTGCAAAGAAAGCCACAAAGACATTCTTGGTGGGATCAAAGGCGACTTCATTGAAGTTCTTGCCCACCAGGACCTTGACAGGGTTTTTGTCCCAGTCTTTGGGGATGTCTTCGCTCATGAGGTAGTCCTCGGTGAAGAGTGTGCAGAGTTTAATAATGTTTTCAGTGGTGATGGCCTCATTTTCTGGCATCATGGATGCCATCGTCCCGTCTTCAAACTCGAAGAGAAGGATGGTGGGGTATTGCTCCTTCTTCAGGCCAATGAGCTCTATCATTTTGTCGTTCACGTCAGTGTCCATGAAGACAAACAGGATCTTGCCCTTGAAGCCTTTTGCTGCCTTCTTGAATTGGTCCATTTTGTCCACAAAGTCAGTAGCAGCCTTTGACATTAACATGAAGGCGTGGGACTTGACTACTGCATTGAAGATCCTATAGGCAGTCCGCTTTGAGAACTCGACGACCAGAGGAAACTGGTCGTTGTCCTCAATGAATTCCATGAGGTCGACAGCGGTAAGCTCTTCAAGCTCTCCGTCAAAGATACAACGCTCATCAGACTTCCTGAAGAGGACAACACCGTCCTTGGACACCCCTAACTTTGAGTACACCTCGTCATCAGAGGTCATCCCAAATGGGATGACCTCGTCTATGACCTGATATATGACTTCTGCTGCTCTAACGAAGACCTGAGCGTCCTCAGATTCGGCATCCTTGAAGAAGCCAATGACCGCCATTTCGTTTGCAACCATAGACTCTGCCTGCGCGACATCGGCCAGGCGGTCAACGGCTGGGCCTGGGCGTTTCTTAAACCACTCCACAAAAGCTTCCATCTCCGCTGTGCCGTCTACTTTACCCAGGCGGATATCTGTCTTCAGCATGCTAGCGGCATTGGACTCCTCTGGGGTCGAACACGAAGCATAGAATCCCACCAGAGTTTTCAGCGCCTTGTTGAAGTTACTCTTCTTCAGCACCAGGACTCCCTCTTCCTCTGGGATGGGATTTGGGGATGACACAGCGTAGGGCATACTGTGTCACAGATATGTCGTTGTTCGAGTCTACACAAACAATGGTGCCAGGCTGTATAGGTATTATTCTATCTCTGAGTTTACAGTTGCATGCTACAACTGTAAACTGCTAAGTAACACTGAGACAAGTCTAGAGCCTGTTTATTTATACCCACAAACTCTACAAAGCATCACAGCCTTGTGACATCACAGGTGATATCACGGGTGACATCACCGTGACACACCCATATATGGGTATTCCCCAGAAACCCTTTTATGCCCATTACGGAGATCCCTGATGTCATCAATATACATCACTGGCCAGATGGCCAAGACTTGGCCCATATCTGTGTGGCTGGTTCAGATAGGGATCTCCATGTAAGGACATAAAAGGGATTGTATGTTGTGTGATGTCACAGGAACCACTCGAACAGAATCCATTTTATGCCCATATCTGGAGATCCCTGATGTCATCAATATTAAGCCCATATCTAACAGGACTTCATATGGGAATGCTGTTGAGGAAGACAGCCCATATCTGTGTGGCTGGTTCAGACAGGGATCTCCATGTATGTGCATAAAAAGGATCGTATGTATGGTGTCAGATGTGATAGAGGTCATTATTTTCACACAACGAATAACTGATTAAGCATGTTTGTGGTCTCACAGCATATCTCCATGGATCTCCATACTGTATATGGGTAACTGGTCCGATATACATCACTGGCCAGATGGCCAAGATATGGCGCAACCTCGCCCTCTAGGGCGAGGTCGCTTGTCGCCCTGAGGCGGCTCCACCGAGTGCTTCGAGCGTCGCGTCAACGTCAACGCTGGGAATGCTCCCGTTTTAATTAATGAAGGGTGCTCCACTGCCGACGTCAATGTCAGCGTTGGACGCTCAAATTCGCCCCGGTTCTTTTTTTGACCCCATCATGTTGGTGGAGCCCTAGCCTTACTAGTAACATAGGCACCGGAGCCTGTTTAACAAAAGGCTACTGTGTCCCCCCACTTTTGGGTGTCCCTCCAGCAAATCGCTGCTGCTGCTGCTGCTGCTGCTCGCATCGCGCAGCGGTCGCCCAAGCCCATTTGGTGGGTTGTCCTCCCCTTGCTCAGTTGCCTGGTAGAGGACTGTCCAGAAGATATGGTGATCTGGTTTGGACTCATTGTCCGCAATATCAAAGGAAACAACCTGAATAGACGACTAAGCACGTAACACAGCAAAATTAGGGGAAATGTAGGGCAGGGTTTCTCAAAGTGGGTGCTGTGAGACAAGTCAAGGGTTGCCACATTATACTTTTACAATATTTGTATAATTAAACAGACACAACACAAACAAAGACGTAACCTATCCCACTGTCTCTTTATGGGTCTGGAGGTCATCCCTCAGAAACTTTAACATAAATGTAATTCCCAGTGTTCTGGAGAATTTTGGTTTGATACCAAATCCAGGAGAAATTACATCCCAGGTGTCTGGTAGAAATCCAGGAGACTCCTGCTGGATCCAGGAAGGTTGGCAAGATAATTACTACCTTTACCTTTTGAGCCTGGATCCCTCATGCCCAAACCTTTGGTAATTTTATCATCTAATCAGGCTTTTATGAATACCCTGAACAGTTTTTAATTAGCTTGATTGAATATTTAGATATTTGATGTAAATGTTACCAGGCCCTCCAGGCCCAGGGCCTCTCCCCACACACACCCATTAACTTCAAATTTCATTTTAACCATGATAGATTCATTAAAAACACCCATTATAATTATAATTTATTTTTGAAGCGGTGAAAACCGCTTCCAATGAGTAGGGTTGGGACCCGAAACCGGTTCTTTTTAGGACCCGGTTCCATGATAGCGGGTCCAGAACCGGGTCAATCATTTTTGCCGGTCCGATTCTCTTAACGGGTCTCATCACCGCATCGCGGTAAAAGAAAAACACTAGCGATTAGCGAATCGCAAAGGCCGCGATTCTCTGCAAAGTAGACCTCCCAAGGAATATGGAGACGTTTTAATTTTTGAAATCCCTTCATAATTGACTGTGCAATGATCAAATCAAACCGTGGTGTCTGTCCTTAAATCCTTGTGCATTGATTAAAAGCTGCCATTTGTCCTAAGCTGAAAGTGAAAGTAACTTCCGTGCAACGGTGGCTCCCCCTCCTCGTCCCACGCACACATGTGAAGTGTCTTAGGGTGCTTTTTTTTGCCTTGATGAAACTTAAGCAAGGCAGCGACATACAGTACTTTCTTCCTTGACAATAATGAGAGGCAGACAATACCATTACTGACATTTTGCTGAATATAAAAACGTTTTATATTGCTAATAAGCAAAGTAAAAGGGAATCTTTTGGAAACTTTATGGGTCTGTAACTCAGTGAATAAATGGAACCAAATGGACCTGTTCCATTTTTACTCTAATATTGTAACATTTAACTCATTGAGTGCCTATCCCGAATTAGTTCGGGATATATGATCGTATCACAGGGTGCCTATCCCGAACAAGTTCGGGATAAAAAAAAAAAAAAAAAAAAAAAAAAAAAAAATTTTTTTTTTTTTGGAAAAATTTTTTTTTGAATTTTTTTTTTTTTTTTTTGGACCCCATCAAATCTGGTGAACATGATTTCAATCGCGATTTTGCATGTTCCACCCCCATACAACCCCATCTAACATACAGGGCAGCCATTTTTGTTTACATTACATGTAAAACATAAGGGCGATTATCTCAAGAATGCCTGAACGGATTTCCAATCGGATTTTTTTGTTTGAAAGCTGTGAACAAACTGCACAAATCCACTCTGGATTGCATTGGATTTTTCAGAGCTCATTCTTCTCTGTTTTTTTCCCATGCATGAGGTGTGCAAGGTTTAATCATGGCTAAGTTGACGAAAATAAGGCTTCTAAAATGCTTGGTAGCCAATAGCTAACTTCAAGCTAACTTCATCCTCTTCCTGTACATGCAGTCATGCACAAAGGAAAGTGTTCAGGCAAGTCATGGCTGCAGGGCTTCTGCATATACCAGCATATCTCTATGGGATTTTCTCTGGCCACTGGGCGCCCTCTAGTGGTGAAAGGGGTGGCACTAAATGAGTTAATATAAATTGGGGTCCCAGTGATATAAATATAATTAAATGGGTATCTGTAGCCTAGTGTATTTAGAAATCCTAGTTCTAAGTTCAAACTAAGCCATATTGTAAAATAAATATAAGAAATAGGCAAACATTTTGAAAATAGCCGATCTACAAGCTCACAGCGCTCAAACACATTTTATTGAGGACTCATAAAACTTTTCTGGGACCCGGGACCCATTACATTGAAAACCTATTAACATCACTGCTAACTACTGTTTGAACGCCCATTAGGCTTATGTAAACAACTACTGTTAAATGGTCTCAATCGTTCATGTTTTATTTAGGAAAAAAAATCATAAAAAAAAAACATGTTGGACTCATGCATACAGCCAGACTACCTAACCGAACAGTGTTCAAGCCAAGTGAAATGGGTGCAGTAATTTAATAAAGCTGATTTTCCATGGTTTAAGTTGTGTGTATTATGTAATTGTATAATGGATGATAGAAAATATGAAAAAATATATATATTGGAACCGTTAAGAGAACCGTTAGGAACCGGAATCGTTAAGAGGGAATCGCTAAGGACTCGGAATCGTTAAAATCCTAACGAGTCCCAACCCTACCAATGAGTGGCTTTGTGTGTATCACGCCCATATATGGTGATCTCAGTCCAGAATGAACAGGGTTTTTCAAAAACACAATGTATGTCACCTCATGTCCATATATGGTCACTCCAGAAAGTTTGTGGGTATAAATAAACAGGCTCTAGACTTGTCTCAGTGAACCCAAAATTCAGTGTTTCTTAGCGGTTTACAGATGAAGCATGCGGAGAAAAAGGAAGCATCGAAGAAGACCCAAAAATGGAATAGTACCTATACAGCTTGACACCTCTGTCTGGAACAAGGTCATATCTGTGACACAGTTTGTCCTATGTGCACTACTGATGGCCAGTTGGTTGCTGAAGATCAGGGAGATCCCAGAGGAAGAGGGCGTCCTGGTGCTGAAGAAGAGTAACTTTGACGAGGCGCTTCAAACTCATCCCAACCTGCTGGTGGCATTCTATGCCCCGTCGTGCGTCCCCTGCAAGGAGCTGGCGCCAGAGTATGCCAAGGCAGCTGGCATGCTGAAGGCAGAGGGCTCAGATATCCGCCTGGGTAAAGTAGACGTCACAGCGGAGACGGAGCTCCGCAATGTCTCGATGATCCCGACCATCTTGTTCTTCGAGGGAGGAGACAAGGAGTCATACAGCGAGTACCATTATGGTGGTAGTCAGGCTTATGACATTGTGAAGTGGCTTAAGAAACGCACAAGCCCAGCTGTTAACCACCTGGCCAATGTCGTGCAGGCAGAGTCTATGGTTGCAAACGAAATGGCGGTCATTGGCTTCTTCAAGGATGCAGAATCTGAGGACGCTAAGGTCTTCGTTAGAGCAGCAGAAGTCATATATCAGGGCATAGACGAGGTCATCCCATTTGGGTTGACCTCTGATGACGAGGTGTACTCAAAGTTAGGGGTGTCCAAGGACGGTGTTGTCCTCTTCAGGAAGTTTGATGAGCGTTGTATCTTTGATGGAGACCTTGAAGAGCTTACCGCTGTCGACCTCATGGAATTCATTGAGGCCAACAACCAGCTTCCTCTGGTCACCGAGTTCTCAAAGCAGACTGCCCATAGGATTTTCAATGCAGATGTCAAGTCCCACGCCTTCATGTTAATGTCAAAGGCTGCTACTGACTTTGTGGACAAAATGGACCAATTCAAGAAGGCAGCAGAAGGCTTCAAGGGCAAGATCCTGTTTGTCTTCATAGACACTGACGTGAATGAATGCGAGACCGTTGACCTGAAGAAGGAGCAATACCCCACCATCCTTCACTGGGCGCTTGAAGACGGGACGATGGCATCCATGATGCCAGAAAATGAGGCCATCACCACTGAAAACATTATCAAATTCTGCACACTCTTCACCGAGGACTACCTCAGAAGCGAATACCTCCCTAAAGACTGGGACAAAAACCCTGTCAAGGTCCTGGTGGGCAAGAACTTCAAAGAAGTCGCCTTTGACCCCACCAAGAATGTCTTTGTGGCTTTCGTTTCACCCTGGTGTGGACTCTGCAGACAACTGGAACCCGTCTGGGACAAACTGGGAGAGCAGTACAAGGACAGAGAGGATATCATAGTGGCCAAGATCGACATGACAGCCAATGAACTGCTGTCGATTGAGGTTCACAGCTACCCAAAGTTTAAATTCTTCCCTGCGGGAGATGTCCAGAAGGTCATGGACTACTGCGGAGAGAGAACCCTGGAGGGCTTTACCAGATTCTTGGAGAGTGGTGGCAATGAGGGTGGCGTACTGGCTGAAGAGAACCAACATGACGACTTATAAGGAGGGGGGCAAACAAAGGTCAAGGCGTAGGCCTACCCACCCTCAGGCACTCTTAACCTGGTCTGCCCACAACATCAAAAGCAGTTTTGGTTGCTTCCTCATTGGTTAAAATGTAAAAGTCCATATATGGGTATTCCCCGGAATCCCTTTTTTGCCCATACATGCAGCGCCGGCGGACTGTATACGCAGACTACGCAGTCTGCGTAAGGCCCCGCCGACCAAAAAGGCCCCCACCGCCCCCTCCTCTGCAGAAAAGGACTAGTGCTGCACGGTTAAAAGTTTTCAAACCAAAATCGCGATGTGAAATCTCGTGATTAGCGAATCGCAAAGGCGGTTTCTCTGCAAAGTAGACTTCTCAAGCAATAATTTTAGAAATCCCTTCATAATTGACTACCCAGCCAGCACGCCCACATGGGTCCTGCATGGGTACAGGGTGGGCTTCCCTACATGGGCCCCATGTGGGAATGTCCGCGGTTTCCACAAGGGTCCCTCGTGGGTTAGCCCACGTGGGCTCTGTGTGGGTTCTACATGGGCCCTGGGTGGGCCCCACCTCGGCAAATGTATATGGGACCCAGGTGGGAGCTGCTTGGGCTAGCCTGTGTGGGCTCTAGGTGGGTTCTACATGGGCCCTGGTTGGGCCCCACCTAGGCAATTCTATGCGGGAACCATAGGGGATAAACGTGGGATCCAAGTGGGTTCAACCTTGCTCCTAGGAAGATTTTAATGGTAGACTAAAACAGTGTTTGACATGAACTGTGTTAACCGATTTAGTGCCATTCCCGAGATGTCTCGCGAAATTCCCTTTGATGTTCGCAGTGCCAATCGCGAGATGTCTCGCGAAAAGTAATATATTACTGTAACGGCGGTTATCCTATTGGGTACATGCGCGGATGGTCCCGAGACGATCTCCCTCGCTGATTTATCATCATCACGGATCCACGAGCACAAAATAGTAATCCCATAACATTGAGGCAGACGGGGAATCTCATCTTTAATGTCCATTATCTTAAAACAACACTTTCAAAGCGAGGATGGAGGCAGATGCTCGCTTATATAACACATGTTGAAAAGCACCGATCCGATCCGCCACGTAAACAATGATCAATTCCGGTGAAGGACGTGATGACGTCAAACCGGAAGTGTTTACGCTATGGACTTCTGGCCTTCAAAATAAGACAACGGTCGTGAATGCAGCCTGAGGGTGGCATTGTGGACATTTTAATCCGTTAATTTCAGGTGCACAAAATGGGTTAATTATTGAAACACCTGAAATACATTTTGGATGAAAATAGACAATATACTGTATATTTATTTGACAACGTTATTACAAAAATAAACAAGATAATAAAATACGATATAGATAAAGATAGCAGCAGCATGAAGGCAAACAGATCAAATGTGCAAGTGTACATACAACATCAGTGGTTTTTGGCTAGCTTTGGTGTAGACGGGAAAAAGAGCAGACTAAGTACAGAGTGAAAGGTCAAGTGTTTTAAGTATTGAAAAAGTATTGGTTCAAGTGGTTAAATATCTGAAAACACAAATTAACATGAATCCAAAATACACTGATGATTGTGCTGTCAAACAAGGAAACTATTATGGAATCTATGAACAGGTTGTGCTTCATTCATCTCTCTCTCAACTAAGGGGTCCTTGGCCTGAAAACGTTGAAGGTCCCTGCTCTAGAACAGTACTACTGTAGCGTCACGGCCGGGAGGCGAACCCGGGACTCTGATTTGCCAGGTATGCACGCTGACCAGTCAGCCAAAGTGCCAGGCACGTTGGTGAGAGCCAACGCACATACCGTATAGCCTACAGTCGTCCCCTCTACCTGGAAGCGCAACCACGCGCGCCGGCCAGGATCTAAAATCGACTTTGAAACCGGGGGGTTCAAACGCAACTCAGGGGGGAACAGTCGTAGACTACTAGCCGGACAGGTCTGCACCGCCGCCGGGGATGAATACTTCCCCTCTGCACCGCTGCCACCAATGTAGCGTCACGGCCGGGAGGCGAACCCGGGACCCCGATTTGCCAGGTATGCACTGACCAGTCAGCCAAAGTGCCAGGCACGTTGAAAAAAGGATAGGTGTTTTCATTTAATCTAGTGTGTGCATTACCGCTCCCTCGGCGGCGGCTCCCAGGGCTCATCGGCGGCTGAGACGGCGCGGCTCTGTCTTTTATAGTGGCGTGATCGGGACCGTCGGGTGGCTATTAACCCCTTCATAGTATCGAATCCCGCTTCGGGAATGACTTTTTTTTTCTTCTTAGACCATTGGCCATACCCAATGCGTCCAACACTTGAAACAGTAGGCATACCCAAAGCGTCCCCTCGTCCGACGCATGACAGGGCATCAGACAGGTTGCCATGGTTACACATTGAATGTTGAAACCCCATATGTGAAGATACCCGACACATCTCGCTAATTCTGACCTTACAAGCTCCATATTTGGATACAGATGACCTATAACTCCATATATGGAGTTATAGGTCATCATGCTGACATCATGATGACATCATGATGACATCACATCCTGAATAAATTAATTAAATTGCAGAGTCTCCATCAGTCCACCAGCAGCCACGCCAGGTGAACTCTAGCATCTCTCTCCGGGGTGAGACAGTACGCCAACTGAAGATGGTAGAAGATAAGAAGAGGAAAGACCATCATCCTGGACTACTAGCACCAGCAGAACCTGGTGAAGACCATCATCCTGGACTACTAGCACCAGCAGAACCTGCTCAAGACCATCATCCTGGACTACTAGTACCAGCAGAACCTGCTCAAGACCATCATCCTGGACTACTAGTACCAGCAGAACCTGGTGAAGACCATCATCCTGGACTACTAGCACCAGCAGAACCTGCTCAAGACCATCATCCTGGACTACTAGTACCAGCAGAACCTGCTCAAGACCATCATCCTGGACTACTAGTACCAGCAGAACCTGCTCAAGACCATCATCCTGGACTACTAGTACCAGCAGAACCTGCTCAAGACCATCATCCTGGACTACTAGTACCAGCAGAACCTGCTCAAGACCATCATCCTGGACTACTAGTACCAGCAGAACCTGGTGAAGACCATCATCCTGGACTACTAGTACCAGCAGAACCTGCTCAAGACCATCATCCTGGACTACTAGTACCAGCAGAACCTGCTCAAGACCATCATCCTGGACTACTAGTACCAGCAGAACCTGGTGAAGACCATCATCCTGGACTACTAGTACCAGCAGAACCTGCTCAAGACCATCGTCCTGGACTACTAGCACCAGCAGAACCTGCTCAAGACCATCATCCTGGACTACTAGTACCAGCAGAACCTGGTGAAGACCATCATCCTGGACTACTAGTACCAGCAGAACCTGGTGAAGACCATCATCCTGGACTACTAGCACCAGCAGAACCTGCTCAAGACCATCATCCTGGACTACGAGGTCCAGCAGAACCTGCTCAAGACCATCGTCCTGGACTACTAGGGAAGAAGCAGCAGCTGTTGGGACTAATTCTGGCTGTAATATTGTTGTTGTCCATGTGTCCTGCTCACTGTAGCGTTGTGGATAATTTACTCAATTCTCACTGCCGCCAGTTCATCTTCCAGGCGGATGGCCAATTTTACGAACCAAAACTCGTAGATACAAAGGGAGACCGATATCAAGCTATCTGTCAGTATTATCTGGATGAAGCAAGATTTGGCACCATGTATGACGTACAGAATAGAATTCCTTTATATTGTGTATATACTTACGACACGACCAAAACCACAGAGAAAACAAGGGAAAAAACATGGATGATTGAACCACAGCTTGGATATCCGAGCCATTCTATTAATATGATGAGACTCGGGGACCTAGAAGAACAACTTGCTGACAGGTATAGTGAGGAAGAGATATCAATTGAGGAAGAGATATCAATTCAACTTGGTAAGCAACAGGCGCTTTTTGTAGACTACTCGAAAGCAAGGCAGACTGTGACTGGCAAGAATAAAACCAAAGGACATGTGTACTACAGAGATGCAGCTCAAACTGCAGCGGCAAAATTGAGTACCCATGCACTTACGAATATTCGGCCTCAAGAAGAAAGTCACAATACACAATGGAATAAAGAAGCTGAGATCCTAATACTCACCAAAACACAAAAACATTGCAAAAAACTAGGATATTTTGTGAACGGATTGGCACCCTCCCAGGATGCTTGGCTGGATGACACTAAGAGAGTCAATGAACCCAGGAAGTCTTTTACTGTGGTTTGTTGTGAAGACAAAATGCCCGGCAAGAATAATGAAAAGAAGTATTTTTCCATAGCATACGTAGGTTCTTTTGAGGAACCACTGCAGGACCCCCGTCAACCATTAACAATACAAGAGATGGGTGTGCGTGAATTGGAAGTTGATCTCAGCCAAGACTACAAATACGACGTCCAATTGTTTGGAGGTTTTCCTGGGTGTTATAATGAAGAAGAGGAAAGTAGCCCACCCGTCAGAGTCTCTGTCCAGACTCATAAGAAGGTGAAAATGCCAGAGTCTGTTATGATACAGGTCCCTGATAATGACATAATTAATTTCATAATCAAACTGGCCATGGCCATGGCCATAGCTTCATACCTTAAGAAATAGAAGGTCCTGAGTTCGATTCCCGCCGGGGGACGCTGTGGGTGCTGGGGGCGTGGACTACTAGTACCAGCAGAACCTGCTCAAGACCATCATCCTGGACTACTAGTACCAGCAGAACCTCATCAAGACCATCATCCTGGACTACTAGTACCAGCAGAACCTCATCAAGACCATCATCCTGGACTACTAGTACCAGCAGAACCTCATCAAGACCATAATCCTGGACTACTAGTACCAGCAGAACCTCATCAAGACCATCATCCTGGACTACTAGCACCAGCAGAACCTGCTCAAGACCATCATCCTGGACTACTAGTACCAGCAGAACCTGCTTAAGACCATCATCCTGGACTACTAGTACCAGCAGAACCTGGTGAAGACCATCATCCTGGACTACTAGTACCAGCAGAACCTGGTGAAGACCATCATCCTGGACTACTAGTACCAGCAGAACCTGGTGAAGACCATCATCCTGGACTACTAGTACCAGCGGAACCTGGTGAAGACCATCATCCTGGACTACTAGTACCAGCAGAACCTGGTGAAGACCATCATCCTGGACTACTAGTACCAGCAGAACCTGGTGAAGACCATCATCCTGGACTACTAGTACCAGCAGAACCTGGTGAAGACCATCCTCCTGGACTACTAGTACCAGCAGAACCTGGTGAAGACCATCATCCTGGACTACTAGTACCAGCAGAACCTGCTCAAGACCATCATCCTGGACTACTAGTACCAGCAGAACCTGCTCAAGACCATCATCCTGGACTACTAGCACCAGCAGAACCTGGTGAAGACCATCATCCTGGACTACTAGTACAAGCAGAACCTGGTGAAGACCATCATCCTGGACTACTAGTACCAGCAGAACCTGCTCAAGACCATCATCCTGGACTACTAGTACCAGCAGAACCTGCTCAAGACCATCATCCTGGACTACTAGTACCAGCAGAACCTGGTGAAGACCATCATCCTGGACTACTAGTACCAGCAGAACCTGCTCAAGACCTGGACTGCTGGGGGCATAGTCCCTGGCCAGCCGGGGCGCTTGATGGAGGGGAAAGGAACTGGTTGGAATAACGTCCGCACCGTGCAGGCCAATCGGCCGCTCAAAAAATCCATAATAGCCAGATCGCCAGCCAATGGGGTTTTCCCCTCGCCGACAAACCCCAAAATTCCGACTCCTCCCTCAAGCGGTCCGCCTGTGAGAATCCCCCCCCCCCCCCCCCCGCCGCCGACAACCCCTCCCCCCGGACCAATGGGGAAGCAGGGGGGGGGGTTTTTGGACGTCCCCCGGCCAATCCTTTGTCGCGGGGTTCCCTATTAACACATTGAATGCCAAGGTTTCTGGAAATCAGTCAATAGCCCCAGCCTTCTGTGAATTGTTTTATTTTTATTTTTGTTTATTTTCTTTTTATTTCGTTCATATTCTAAGCTGGGGAACAATGGACCGTAAGAGGGGGGGAAGAAGGAAGAAGGAGGGGAAGAAGGGGGGAGAAGAAAAAAGAGAAAAGGAGAGAAATCTTGAGGAAAAAGAAGAGAAAGGATGGTATTCTAACTCAGCTTCATGTAAAATCCCAATGCAAGCAATTATGTATCCGAGTATTTTCAAAAAGCACTGAGATGTTAAACCTAGCTTTTCCAAAAAGGTCGCCGGTTCGATCCCAGGTTTAACCAAAAGTAATCTGACAGTAACAAGTGCTCCTGCACTGTGTTAGATCATATTACACAAATGTGATATAAAATTAAAAGTAAATAAGTGTAGAGAGCCGTCCAGCCACAACAAGAGCAACTAGAAAATATTGTTCCTTCGGAACAATTGTGGGCTCGCTTCAAGCCAGAAAACAATGTCTATAAAAGTACAAAATGTACTATCCCTGTATGTAAAATTAATGTAAGCGAATAAAGTGATAAAACAACAAAATATGCTCCAGATAATAATAGTGGATTGTGCAGGTGAGATACAATACCAGTAATAAATTAAAAGCGCATATTATTTAAGTTTTTATTTTTCACTAAAATAGTGTATTACAAAAGTACCTACATTTTATAATTAAGTAAAAGTATCAATACTGCAATGTAGAATCACTCTGTTACAAGTAAAAGTCCAGAATTAAAAGTACAAAAGTATTGGTATCCAAATGTACTTAAAGTACCAAAAGTAAAAGTACAAAATGTTTGAAAATAGCAGATCTACAAGCTCACAACGCGTCGCACTGCAATGCGTTGTGAGCTTGTAGATCGGCTATTTTCAAATAGCCTTGGTATAACAGGGCTAAAGTGGTTTATGTATGTTTTAAACTTTAGTTATTGCTTTGTAGATTTTGATTTTAATAGTCCAAAACATACATTAACCACTTCATTTAATACCGGACTTCTACTTGTAACAGAGTATATCTAATTTGCAGTGCTACTGCCTACTGATACTTTTACTTAAAGGTTAAATGACATTCTGTTTTTACCAATCATAAAAGTCTTTGCCCTGGTCCTAAAAACATGTTTTAAAATGTTTAAACTTGAAAATCCACTCCATGGAGCCATGGTGTCTCTCTCTGTTTAGGTGTCATGAAAAACGGTCTGTCACCTGAAATACTCTAAACTCACCACCAGGGGAGCCTCTCTCTCCCACTCATTCTAACAAAATAAATATTAGTAGGCCTATAGTGCAGTAAGTACATGTACTTGAGTACAATTTTGAATATTTGTACTTTACTTGAGTATTTCCAATTCTTATACTTCTACTCCACTACATCTCAGAGGCAAATGCACTTTATCTCTCCACTACAATCATTTGGAGGCTTTAGTTACTAGTAACTTTGTAGATTTTGATTATTAATACAAATCAATCACTTATCACTTCAGCCCTTATAGGCCAGCGATTCTCAAACTACCCAAAGTGGCCACACACACACACACACACACGCACGCGCACGCACATACAGATCTGCGGCCCCCCTCCAACACACATAGATGCGTGCTCACATTTTTGTTGCTTTCGCACAAGACAGTGGCTGTGACACAGACACACACACACAACCATGGCAGCTAAAGAGGCTGAGCTAAGCCCTGGCCTGAGGCATACGCGTCTGCATGATCAGCGGGGAATTGTGTCAATACGAGCCGAGGCGCGGGTGTTTTTCTTACCCCGGGAACGATACATTACCGGAGCCCTGCGGTATGTACCTTCGCAGAGTTCAATGTAGACCGTCGGCGCCGCAGTAACGTTCAGCTCCGCTCCGCAATGCAGACAAACGTCATGGTCCTATGTAGTCTAGTTATAGCAACATATTTTGGCTAAATGCCTCAGTTTAGAGAAACACCTATTGCTTGTGTTATAGCGTTTTACTGTCTGCTCGCTTTTACTGTCTGTCTGTGTGGGTGCGTTGTGCACGTCGGTCACAGCAACGACAGAGAGTGTCGGTAAAAGGAGGGAGGGAGGTTCCACTTAGCTCTACCCCGGGGAGCAGGGCACTCAGTAGTCGGACACAGCCGACACAGAGTGTCGGTAAGAAGGAGGGAGGTTCCGCTGTGCGCAAATACAAAGTGATTTTCATTATTTCACTAAAGCATAAACGGACTACTTGATATGAAGGATATTGATCTAAATAAGATATTTGAATGGATAAATGTATTTTATATGCCCATATTTACAATTAAAGGACAATAATGTAAGAGGTCACTTCCTCAAACTTGGGCTGTGGAGAAATAACTCTACGAGAGAAATACAGACAGGGAGACTGGGAGAGAGGAGGGGGGGGGGGGGGGGGGGGGGGTGAATAGACGTCGACGTAGGAGTCCAGCAGCCAATGAACTGCGCGTTTGAGACTCATTATAGCAGGAAAACCACTGCATGTCAAAAGTTGCGTTTTTTTTGGTGTAATTGAGGCCAGGAAACTAAAAATTAAAAAAAGCAAAAAAAAACTCAAAATGTATTTTTGGATGTCATGTCCACTTTAAGTAAATGAGAAAAGGAAAGTATTTCTTCCAATAGTGACACAAAGTTCTATGGGGCACCAGTTTTCGTCAGTCCACGTTGTTCTACGGGAATGCACGTGCGCAACACCGTAACTCGTGACCTATCGAAATTGGTCGGCTAACTGTGCTAACTGCTTCATGTGTAACATCATCAGTGTTTGTGTAACTTCAGTCAGAAGGATAATCTGACGGTTCTGACAGGCTTAACCGCCTCGCGTTGTGAGCTTGTAGAAGAGCAACAATAGAGCAACAATTCCAGTTGTGTATACGATGCCTGCGTTAGCCTGCAGCTAGCGCTAGCTAACATTAGCGTTAGCCGTTAGCCACTGCTCCTCATAATAAATAGCCAGCGCTAGCGTGAAGCTAACGCTATAGCGTATCTCGCAGCTAGGCCACTAGTCTGTAGTAAAACATAAAGCCCCGCCGTTCTCGAACGCTTCTTGCCTTTTGTGAACATTATATCCAAAAAGTAAAGGTCCTATGCCGGTCTCTCATCTGTTTACTTCATAAGCTTGGAAGAAAATCGAAGCAGCTTGTTGAAATAAGGTTTATATCGCTCATTTTGTCAGCCGGTCCTTTGTTTTTAGAGACGCTACCTCCCCTGGTCACGTGGTATAGACAAAACGAATAATAGTGGGGAAAATAATGCACCGGCTGACAAAATGAGCGATATAAACTCTTTATTTCAACACGCTGATTGAATTTTCTTCCACGCTTGAAAGGAAACAGTTGAGAGAAGTGTATAGGACCTTTACTTTTTGGACAGAATGTTCACAAAAGGTAAGAAGCGTTCGTGAGCGGCGGGGTTTTATTTTTTACCACAGACGAGAGGCTGAGATGTGAGATACGCTGTCCATTACGAGAAGATCTGTGGTTTTTCCCGCAGGACAGAGAAGGCAGCTTTTCTTTTCTTTTTTTCCCCCCACGTTTTCTTTGTGCGTCCGAGAGCGACTGAGATCACAATGTATACATAAAAAATATATATCCTTCCAGAATACTGTCTTCAGCAAACCGTTAACATTAGCGAGATGAAGTTAGTTACTGTGTGTAGACTGTTTACAAGCAGATAGCAGGCTGTATGGGCGTGCTGAAATACGAGACAATGCATTCCTTAAACCAATCGTGCTCCCGTGAAATCGCTATGCAAATCTAAAGAGCTCCATTCTCCGCCTCCTAAAACAGCAGTAAAACTCTCCCAAAGCAAGGCAACTTTGCTACAATAATGTTAACATTTAGCGACCTTAACAAAGATATCTTATGGAATGAAAACCCTCTTCTATATTCAAGCTGTTAATTATACACAAAAACGAAAAACAAAGAACATTTTAAATCAATCTTAATTTCGCATTTCCTGACTTTTAAAATTGCCGACATTTGGACGGTTCCTCCAGCATCAGTCACATATACATATAGCACTAAATCCTCCGCCTACCCCCCAAATAAATATATAAATGAATAATTAAAAAACCTGCAGCACCTATAGTTCCCACAGCTATGGCCGGAGCCACCGTCTGTGCCAAAAAAAATCACATTCACTTTCACTTTCAGCAGTGCTGCAATGTGCGGGTATTTAGGAAGCAGAGAAAGTCACCAGAGTTTCATTTGATCATTGTTTAGTCAATTATGAAGGGATTTCTAAAATTATTGCTTGGGAAATCTACTTTGCAGAGAAACCGCCTTTGCGATTCGCTAATCACGAGATTTCACATCGCGATTTCGGTTTGAACACTTTTAGCCGTGCAGCACTAGTCCTTTTCTGCAGAAGCCTTACACAGACTGCGTAGTCTGCGTATACGGCCCGCCGGCGCTGCATGTATGGGCAAAAAAATCAAACCTTGGTTCGAAGTAAAGCGGTGAATCTTAGTATAGAATTGTCTGGAGAGCCGGTATGACAGCCGGTATAATAGGTTTTAAAAAAATATATAAAAAATCCTGCTTGCTGGTCTCTTAGTTGTTTGTCAACTGCATCCCTCAATAATTATTTCAGTTTCCCAGGTCTGTTATCTGGCCCTGTTATCTTTGTGGCCTACTACATTTTTCAACTCGTTTGTGGACTACTATGCTTTGGGTCTCTCAGTTGTTTGTCAACTGCATCTTTCTGAATCCTGCTTGCTGGTCTCTTAGTTGTTTGTCAACTGCATCCCTCTATAGTTATTGCAGTTTCCCAGGTCTGAGGTCTGAGGACCAGCAAGCAGGTATCTTAGTTGTTTGTCAACTGCATCCCTTTATAATTATTTATCGTTCATTCTAGTATAACTGTTTTTAATTATGTTCACTAGTTTAGTGGGCACTCCATGGTGTCTCAATAGCTTCCAAGTAGTCTCTCTATGTCTATTTCTCAACTGTTGTACAGTTTTCCTGATCTTTATCCCTGATCAGTCTTTGTGGCCTACTACATTTTTCAACTCTTTTGTGGCCTACTAAATTTACCCGACATCGTTCTGGTGATGTCGTACAACTGTTTCATTTATCCGTTTCTTGCCGTTTCCTCTGCTTCTTCTGGTAGATTTTCAATGTATTTACTCTTGTCTGCCTTAATGCTCCTTTTTACCATTCTGTTAGCATCTGTATATTCGTATTGTGCCTTGTACAGGCATGCATGTACAAGACAGATAAAACCTGAAGGCCAAATTATCATGTGAAGCTTGACCAATCCTCAAAGTATCCATTCATCTGACCGGGAGGGACACCGCACACATATTCTGGACGTACAGGACAGATAAAGCCTATTCATTCTGAACTGAAATGACCATACATGGACATGGGACACACATTTTGCTTTTTGAAAAAGCCTATTCATTCTGGACTGATATTCTGCACGTACAGGACAGAAAAAACCTGTTCATTCTGGCCTGGAGTGACCATATATGGACATGAGGTGACATGCATTGTGTTTTTGAAAAACCCTGTTCATTCTGGACTGAGATCACCATATATGGTAATTAAACGGACATTCTGTTTTTGAAAAAGCCTGTTCATTCTGGACTAAAATGACCATATATGGGCGTGGGACACACAAAGCCACTCATAGGAAGCGGTTTTCACCGCTTCAAAAAGGGATTCCGGGGAATACCCATATATGGACTTTTACATTTTAACCAATGAGGAAGCAACCAAAACTGCTTTTGATGTTGTGGGCAGACCAGGTCAATAGGCCTGGGACGAAATATCGATATGGCGATATATGGCGGTATTACCTCCCGCGATAATTATCGATAAATTGCCAGCAAATATCGTTTTTTTTTTTTTTTTTTCAAAAAATTTCTTTTTTCATTTTTTTTTACCCCAAAACATGTAGTAGGCATGATAGCGATCGCAAAATTGTATGTTTAACCCCCCTAGCAACCCCATCTTTCAAACATGGCAGCCATCTTTGTTTACATTTTAGGAAAACATAATGGCTGCTATCTCATGAATGCCTGAACGGATTTCAATGTGGACACACGTGCATTATCTAGGCATGGGTGTGCATGATCCGTGCACTATGAATTACATGGAAGTCTATGGAGACAGTTTGGCATATGAGAGTACGAAGGTATTGTTAAATGGCAGCAGATGAGTTAAGAGGAGGCACTTTGCATGTATGCACATTTTTTACATGTGTCAATCTTATTTTAAGCTATGTGTTTCTTGACAATTAGGCTACATTTTCACTAAATGCGTTTTAGTTATGGATTGATTAGTTAGTAGGCCTACCCATTGTTGTGCTGGACAGACAAATTGTGGGCAGTTTACAAAGTTGCAGTGTTTGTTTGAGGATGCAAGATTAATTTACTTATTAGCCAATTTATAAAACTAGAAGCTGGGCATCTAGAAGCTGGGACGCCCTTCGGGCGGCCCAGCGTCTAGTCGGCGACCTGGCCAACTCGGAACAATGTAAATAGGGAATGAATGCCCCACCCTTTAGGACCCGTTTTGACCATCTGTCTGCGTGTGTCCATTTATGCCCATATATGGAGATATCTGTATCTGTCTGTCTGTCAGCGTCCATTTTATGTCCATATATGGAGATCACTGCAGTTATAGTTCTGGGTCCATTTTATGCCCATATATGGAGATATCTGTCTATCTGCGTCCATTGTATGCCCATATATGGAGTATCTGTCTGTGCCTCCAACTGTGTTGCAGACACAGTGCCGGTTCCCCCTTTAATGCAAACCTCATTAATACCTGTTGTCATAGGACCCGTTTTGAACATCTGTTTGCCTGTGTCCATTTATGCCCATATATGGAGATATCTGTATCTGTCTGTCTGCGTCCATTTTATGCCCATATATGGAGATCTTTGACCATCTGTTTGCCTCTGTCCATATATGGAGATATCTGTATCTGTCTGTCTGCAATCCATTTTATGCCCATATATGGGGGCATTCATTTTATGCCCATATATGGAGAACGCGCATGTCCGTGGGACGAACGGTTCTCGAGATACGCGGATTACATACATACATACACACTCACAGAGATTTTTTGTTGACTCATGTGGCGTACGTGATGTCAGAGCCTTTTATGAAGTGATGTCACAATGAGTCAGAGCTTTCGCCGATTTCCTCCGGAACAGCCTGATGTCAACAATCAACCCCGCATAAGGAGATTCCGAACGTTTCTCGCCGGTTCGGGAAAACCGCGCGTCGGGTCGGGTCGAGACCCGGCACTGCACTCTGTGCCACGGCGGGGAACGCGCGTGCCGAATCTGAAGCCGGTGGGACGAACGGTTCTCGAGATACGCGGATTACAGACACACACACAGACAGAGACTTCTCGCATTTATAGATAGATAATCTTGTAAGTTTAATGGAATACGTGTATAATTCCAGAGTTTTGCCCTTTATCGTTATTTTTCATTTTCAGTTACAAATATCGTGATATATCGTTGATGACATTTCTTGCAATATATCGAATATCGCAATATATCGAATATCGTGATATTATTGTTATCGAGAGCCTAATATCGTGATAGATATCGTATCGTGAGATAGCAATATCGTCCCACCCCTACAGGTTAAAGGTGATACACCATGCATTTAAAAAGTATTTATGTCATATTGTTTATGTCCCAAAAACGTTTTTCAAAAGGTTTGAGGCTAAATTAACACTCCTGAATAGAGAGCGTCTCTCATTTTTGAATGGCTCTCAGAGCATTTCAGCTGCAGTACCACCTTTGGCCTGAACTGCGCCAGTACCACCTTTGGCCTGAACTGCGCCACCCCCCCAAAATCCTTTTAAATTATTATTATTTATTTTTTAAATCTTTTTGAAGAAAAAAAATGTTTTGAAAAAAAAAAACTTAGCAGCAAATCCGGATAGCCTGTTTTGAGAACCCGTGGGATACTTTTAACTTTCGCCTTCTCAAAACCAGAGAAAGACACAACGGTCAGAAATGGGAAAAGTGAAATTTCACGGTGTATCACCTTTAAGAGTGCCTGAGGGTGGGTAGGCCTACGCCTTGACCTTTGTTTGCCCCCCTCCTTATAAGTCGTCATGTAGGTTCTCTTCAGCCAGTACGCAACCCTCCTTGCCACCACTCTCTGGTAAGAATCTGGTAAAGCCCTCCAGGGTTCTCTCTCCGCAGTAGTCCATGACCTTCCTGTCATCTCCCGCAAGGAAGAATTTAAACGTGGGGTAGCTGTACCTCTGAACCTCAATCGACAGCAGTTCATTGGCTGTCACGTCGATCTTGGCCACTATGATATCCTCTTTGTCCTTGTACTGCTCTCCCAGTTTGTCCCAGACGTGTTCCAGTTGTCTGCAGAGTCCACACCAGGGTGCAAAGAAAGCCACAAAGACATTCTTGGTGGGATCAAAGGCGACTTCATTGAAGTTCTTGCCCACCAGGACCTTGACAGGGTTTTTGTCCCAGTCTTTGGGGATGTCTTCGCTCATGAGGTAGTCCTCGGTGAAGAGTGTGCAGAGTTTAATAATGTTTTCAGTGGTGATGGCCTCATTTTCTGGCATCATGGATGCCATCGTCCCGTCTTCAAACTCGAAGAGAAGGATGGTGGGGTATTGCTCCTTCTTCAGGCCAATGAGCTCTATCATTTTGTCGTTCACGTCAGTGTCCATGAAGACAAACAGGATCTTGCCCTTGAAGCCTTTTGCTGCCTTCTTGAATTGGTCCATTTTGTCCACAAAGTCAGTAGCAGCCTTTGACATTAACATGAAGGCGTGGGACTTGACTACTGCATTGAAGATCCTATAGGCAGTCCGCTTTGAGAACTCGACGACCAGAGGAAACTGGTCGTTGTCCTCAATGAATTCCATGAGGTCGACAGCGGTAAGCTCTTCAAGCTCTCCGTCAAAGATACAACGCTCATCAGACTTCCTGAAGAGGACAACACCGTCCTTGGACACCCCTAACTTTGAGTACACCTCGTCATCAGAGGTCATCCCAAATGGGATGACCTCGTCTATGACCTGATATATGACTTCTGCTGCTCTAACGAAGACCTGAGCGTCCTCAGATTCGGCATCCTTGAAGAAGCCAATGACCGCCATTTCGTTTGCAACCATAGACTCTGCCTGCGCGACATCGGCCAGGTGGTCAACGGCTGGGCCTGGGCGTTTCTTAAACCACTCCACAAAAGCTTCCATCTCCGCTGTGCCGTCTACTTTACCCAGGCGGATATCTGTCTTCAGCATGCTAGCGGCATTGGACTCCTCTGGGGTCGAACACGAAGCATAGAATCCCACCAGAGTTTTCAGCGCCTTGTTGAAGTTACTCTTCTTCAGCACCAGGACTCCCTCTTCCTCTGGGATGGGATTTGGGGATGACACAGCGTAGGGCATACTGTGTCACAGATATGTCGTTGTTCGAGTCTACACAAACAATGGTGCCAGGCTGTATAGGTATTATTCTATCTCTGAGTTTACAGTTGCATGCTACAACTGTAAACTGCTAAGAAACACTGAGACAAGTCTCTAGACTTGTCTCTTATTTATACCCACAAACTCTACAAAGCATCACAGCCTTGTGACATCACAGGTGATATCACGGGTGACATCACCGTGACACACCCATATATGGGTATTCCCCAGAAACCCTTTTATGCCCATTACGGAGATCCCTGATGTCATCAATATACATCACTGGCCAGATGGCCAAGACTTGGCCCATATCTGTGTGGCTGGTTCAGATAGGGATCTCCATGTAAGGACATAAAAGGGATTGTATGTTGTGTGATGTCACAGGAACCACTCGAACAGAATCCATTTTATGCCCATATCTGGAGATCCCTGATGTCATCAATATTAAGCCCATATCTAACAGGACTATGGGAGTGCTGTTGAGGAAGACAGCCCATATCTGTGTGGCTGGTTCAGACAGGGATCTCCATGTATGTGCATAAAAAGGATCGTATGTATGGTGTCAGATGTGATAGAGGTCATCATTTTCACATAACGAATAACTGATTAAGCATGTTTGTGGTCTCAAAGCATATCTCCATGGATCTCCATACTGTATATGGGTAACTGGTCCGATATACATCACCGGCCAGATGGCCAAGACATGGCGCAACCTCGCCCTCTAGGGCGAGGTCGCTTGTCGCCCTGGGGCGGCTCCACCGGGCGCTTCGAGCGTCGCGTCAACGTCAACGCTGGGAATGCTCCCGTTTTAATTAATGAAGGGTGCTCCACTGCCGACGTCAATGTCAGCGTTGGACGCTCAAATTCGCCCCGGTTCTTTTTTTGGCGCCATCATTTTGGTGGAGCCCTAGACTTACTAGTAACATAGGCACCGGAGCCTGTTTAACGAAAGGCTACTGTGTCCCCCCACTTTTGGGTGTCCCTCCACATGCGCAAATCGAGAGGTGTAAAAAAAAAATGGCAGGCCGTCCAGTGCAGCCTAAAGTGCAGCAGGATGCACAAATAGTGCAGTTTTCAGACTCTAGTGGGCGCTGGACGGGAGATGGCTCTTTGTGTCGGCACTTTAGACACACACACACGCGTTTGGGAAGACCTCCTCTACCTCTACTAGGCCTATGTCTGCTAAATGCCTAAATTGTAAATGGTGTGCACGTGCCTGGAAACAGGTGCACCCACGCAGCACCCATTGATGTGGATGGGTGCTGGGTGCTGCTGTGGTTTTATACCTTTCATTCGATGCCAGCTACACTTTGAAGCCCACAGCCCCTCCCAGCCCCCCACCCACCCACCAGCGTGGTTGGTCGTGAATGTCAATGTTTTTGGAGAGTCACACATGTGTCTCTGTGTCACGCAGGAACCGCAGATCTCGCCGTTTATTTACTTTTCACCATGCATTGTGGGGTCAGATTAGTTTGTTATTGCGACCGTCAGGTCGCACTTACTATCAAAACCTCCACAAACTGTAAGTCAGTCCCTCCGTCAGTCTGTCTGTCACACCTCACACTATTGCCCTGCTCATATCTCCGCAACCGTTGCCCCGATCCATGCCAAATTTTGCACACACGCTCCTTGCCTGCCAAACTACAACCTCCAAGGACCACCGGAGCTCCAGGGACTCCCAGGTCCCTGGGGGACCCCCAGATGTAAAAAAGACCAAATGTGCAAAAATTACCAAATGACCACCCCAAGGGGCTGCTCAAGGGGAATTCCCGGGGACCACCGACTCCTGGTGCTCCAGAACGGATGCAAAAGTGGTGGCGCCCCCAGTGGAGGACCCCCTCCACTGCAGCTCACATAAAATGCCGTAACTCGGGCTAGGAGCGTCCGGGAGAGCCGGGGCCGGTACCTATTCGTCCGCCAAGGCAACGCGGAGACCCCACCCCTCATTTC
This sequence comes from Nannobrachium achirus, assembly GCF_963921795.1. Classification (NCBI taxonomy): domain Eukaryota; kingdom Metazoa; phylum Chordata; class Actinopteri; order Myctophiformes; family Myctophidae; genus Nannobrachium; species Nannobrachium achirus. Next base: position 8,974,971 of record NC_137825.1, on the reverse strand, counting down.
TCACATGGCCCTCTTCTAGCGCCACCATGAGGCCGATTCTTGCAAAACACATTTTTGGACACTGCTCCTACACATTTTGCCCTAAAATCACACAAATCGCTACACACTATGTCTCCACTCATGTCATCAACATGGATTTGTGTATACATGTGACCTGACGGTCGCTTATCTCCCGATTAGGGAGTCTTACTGGTATAGGGTGTAAATTGCGTAATTACTATAAAAAACCTCCACCGGCTGTCAGTCAGTCTGTCTGTCAGTCAGTCACACGTCACACATTTGCCCTGCGAATATCTCCACAACCGATCCATGCCAAATTTTGCACACACTCTCCATCAATTTTCACATGGCCCCCTTCTAGCGCCACCATGAGGCCGATTCTTGCAAAACACATTTTTGGACACTGCTCCTACAAATGTTGCCCTAAAATCGGTACACAGTATTTCTACAGTCATGTCATCAACATGGATCTGTCCCATTTAGCGCCACCTTCAGGCCGATTTTTTTAAAACACATTTTTGGACACTACTACAGATTTTGCCCTAAAATCACGCAAATCGCTACACAGTATGTCTACACTCATGTCATCAACATGGATCTGTCCCATATAGCGCCACCACGAGGCCGATTTTTTCAAACACATTTTTGGACACTGCTCCTACAAATTTTGCCCTAAAATCACGCTGCGACCTGACGGTCGCTTATCTCCCGATTAGGGAGTCTTACTGGTAGTTATCACTATACATTCTTACACCACCACAATGGCATTTAACTCTTATACTGCTTTGAACGTTCCTGTTCGCCCCAATTCTTGAGGTCGAGTAGGGCCAATACGGCCGTTCGTTCGTTTGATGTTTTTTATGGATTATGATAAAAGACGTCCTTGCGCAACTTTTGAATGCATAATTGGTCGTGGTGTCGTTTTGAGGACAGCCGGAAACCGTTCATAAAAAAAAAAAGTAAACAGACTGTCCTGGCTCCGCCTGCCCAGAGCGACTCTGCGCCTGCCTAGCTAAGGGGCGTCAATTGGGTATGGCAGGGGTATGCAGCTGCCATACGTTGACAGGGGGAAATAATAAAAATGTACTTTTCATCGTGCCTGTTGCTAAGGTATGGCAACATGACTGGTGTCTTCACCAGACACCAGTCATGTTGCCATACCTTAGCTTGTTCTGAACTGACGCCACTGCTAGCTGCTAGCAGCCTCGAGGGACTATATTGTTTTATGCATCGGGCTGTTAGTAGAGAAAGAGAGAGAGAAACGTTGGTAAAAGCGATCATTTTGTCGGAAATCAGTTGTTTTATAGTATTAGTAGTATAGTAATTGTAGTAGGTAGTAGTATTTAGCAGTACTAGAATATTGAGATGTATTAGGCCAACTCAGCCTCAACTTGCTGGTATCATTCCGCCGAAGTGCGACCCTCCCCCCCTGGCCGGAGCAGCAGCCAGCAGCAGAGCAGATCCACGGATAGAAACAAACTTTGTTAGAATTAGGATTACAAACCTACCCGCGTTGGTGACTCAGGACCAGGCAGCGCCCACGAATGGTGGTGGTGGTCGTGATGATGATCATGATGATGATGATGATGAAGAAGAGAAAAAGATCACTGTAGCCGTTGGTATTGAAGATAAAAAGATTGAAGATGGTGCCAGTCGCGAAGAACCGGGGTCCAGAAGTGGATCAAGAGCCTCGTGATATTGTGGAAACCGATCCCGACGGAGCTCGACCCCCGTGTAGGATGGATCCCCCCGCCCGGGGGCTCACATCGCCGCAGCAGCAGAGACCCATGTACCGCCGCCACCGCCGCGAAGAGACAGACGAACTGGGCGATTTGGCCAATGAAGAATGGCTTCCGCGTAGAGACCCCTCGGAGAACAGAGGCCACGATTCTACTGTCCAAAGTAAGACTTCCAATCCAGTGCATGTATGTATTGTATAGTTGTATACTGTATATAGTTGTATACTGTGTGATAACAGAGCATCCGTGTGGAACTGGAAGCCTGGGATGGGGGGGATGGTCAGTGATCAGTGAGATAGGGTAACGGTTTTCCATTGCGACGTGTTGCCACTCCGACATTGGGATCCGGTCTAGAGCCCGCCTACTGCATCCGGCTATTTACACGTACACATACATGCAAGAAATGTTTCCGTATCCGGACCGGATCAGTAACTTGATCCAAGCAGTTAGGATCCACGTGCTTGGTTTGTTTTTGTCGCTACTCAGGACACACGTGGAGTTCCTATCACGCGCGTGCACGTACCGCGTGTAGTGTACGTGCACTGCACAGCCTACTAGGATTATTTGATGGGAATTTAGGATTTATTGGCTTAGTTTGTGTGTGCGTGCGTACGATGCGTGTGCGTGTGTGAGAGAGAGGGAGAGGTTTCTTTTTATCGTCATCATCATCATCATCATCATCATCATCAGTAGCTGATGATGTAGCTTTTCAGTTCAATTCAAAGGAGCTTTATTGGCATGAGAAAACATACGTTTACATTGCCAAAGCAAGTGTTACAAATAACTAGACCAGGTCAACCTGGTTGTGCCAGACCCCCTGTCTGTCATCATCATTTATGACATCATGCCTTTTGTAGGCATGTCATCATCATGTCATCATCATATATACCCTTTATATAGAAAAGGGACAGACCGACATTTGCTTATGTAGGCCTACCCATTTCATGGGTCTGGCAAAAACTGTTGAAAATGGGGAACATATATACAGTTGGAGGGAGTACAGCTTTGTGTAAACAGAGCTATGTTGCATTGTGACATTTTATATAGGTATACAGGGTATAAAGGGAATTTCACTGTGACAGTAAATGCATGGTAACTATTTACTATAACTGCATTTTATGTTATATATGAACTTATTGTAAGTCATTTGCTAAATGTCAAAATTGTAAATTGATTTGTTTAGATATAAACTATTTGATATTTTCCTGGCTATGATTTTAGATGATGAGTCGACGATGATGATGAGCCTACTTCTTCATTTCCACATCGTGGAAAAACAAACTTTTTTCTGTAAATCAGACTTAGCACCATGCACATGCTCACATAGACATCAAAGGGGGCTTGAGCCCCTGCCCTTTTATCCATCTGTAAAAAGTGCCCTCTCCAGACCATGAATGCTGTTTTTACATAATTACTATATATATATATATATATATATATATATATATATTTGTGTGGTAAGCAGGAAGTGCATAGAATGTTAGAGAGGCAGAGGTTGACATTTCTAAAACGGCCTTTTGATGAAAATAGTAGGCCCCCAACCTCCACGCATTCTGCTGTGACGCGTTGTGAGCTTGAAGGTGTACTATTTTTCATGTATTTTATAGTAATTATGTATTTGTATAATTTACAGATCGACCATGGGCTCGTGTACGAGTTCAGCAGACCCGGTGGAGCCCTTCCGGAGGAGCCTGGCTGGAGTGAAACAGAATGGAGCCCCAGGCCCTGTGCAGGCTGAATGACACACACGCACGCACGCACGCACACACACATATACACTCTGTACTGTAGACATGTAGTGTCACAGTAGTGTCACAGTGAGATAAAGAGAACCCTGAAAGCTGAAGCAGGATTCAGGCTGAAGCTCATGTCACTGTGTCAATGTTCTGCACTGCTCTTACTACTGCTCTTACTTCTCTTACACACTAAAAGTGTGTAAAAAGACACTTTTTCTTGTTTTTATTTTTTTGAATTTGTTTGTAAACAACCACTGATCATAGGTGTGATGTTACTGAAGCCAACAATAAAAGGCTAAAGAGAGATTTCTGCCTGAAAATGTATTCTTCACAAAAATGCATTTTTCTCAGCTTTATGTTCTCAAAGAGCTGTTTTTAGGCCACATTCTGCAGCTTCTAGCTAATGAACAGAACAAGATAAAAACTCGAAATCTTTTTCTGTTGCAAAGTAGACATTCTATTCTTCGTTGCCATATAATTGTTGTCTTTATAGTCGAAACCAAATTTCTCCAGTAGGCCTTCAAAGATGAGCGACAATTCTCAATTTAGCTGGCAGTGGATTGAGCTTTTTGTTCAATTCTGTGGCAGTAAAAGAGTTAATCAATGCAAGTGGCAGTTGTGGAAAGTATGGGGCTGTTAAGTATGACATCATTTTGTAGGCAGAGGAGATTTTCTGCCCCCAGTTTCCGTGAATCTTTTTACAATTTTTACTATTTACACATTTTTCTTCTCTTTGTTGTTGAAAGGAAAGTGTTAGAATTATACTTTAGTCGTTATTTTTGTCTCGGATCTGTTGAAATAGCGAGGGACAGAAAATGCTCTGGGGGCAGAGTTCTCCTCTGCCTACAAAATGATGTCACGGCTTAAAAGCCCCATAGCAAAGTGAGTTCACTCAAGTAGGCCTGTATCTACACAAGCTCACAAAGCCCACAAAGTGTTGCGACACGTTGGTGCTTTGGTAGATGGTCTTGTTTTATGATATGTTTGGGCTGTGTTGAATGAAGAGGAGACATTCCAGATTCCATGCAGCAGAGCAGATGTCCTTGGACATCAATACCCTCCTCCCACAACACAATAAAAGCGGACACAATTATTATCATTGTATTATTAACCCATTCAGCACGGCTACACAGTATTGTGTATTATTATTTTATGCTTTAACTATTGAAAAATAGCAGATATACAAGCTCACAGCTCACAAGCTGCGAGCTTGTAGAGCTGCTATTTCTGAACATTTTTGAACATTGGAATTTTGACCTGATTTTTACCCAATTCCATAAGTGTCTTTTGAATCCAAAACTATGTTTCCATGTCAGCAGGTCCTTTTCTTGAGAGACCTGTACTTGAGATACTACTATGTCAGTGGTTCTCAAACCTTTTCATGTGAAGGACCCCCAAAATGATATGTAGCCTATTTGGCCACGGACCCCCAATGTCCCCATCTCAAAATATTTAGTTCCAGGGACGCCCCAGAAGCAAAATTTGAGTTACAAACGTTCGCTTAAAAAAAGACATATATTCAAAGATTTGCACACATTTTCACGACTTTTTCCAAAAATAGCAGATCTACAAGCTCACGGCACTCGGTGCCGCGCTGTGAGCTTGTATATCTGCTATTTTTCACTGGTTAAAGCATTCAATAATTCTAGGCCTAAATGCTTTAAATACAGCCACTGTCTCCCCGCTCAGTAGAGTTTTATTTCACAGAACATCTTATCTGACATTCAATTAAAAAAAAACATCCTCCCTAGCTTCATTATGCAGTCTCCGGGAACGACTTTTAAATATTGTGCCTTTCATAAAAACACAGGCCCATTGTTTAAAGAGGAATTAATCAGCAGGCTGCAGTCGCTGCCATCTATTGTTGGACGGCTCCAGTAATTATTATGCAACACGTGTCAAAATAACACGTTTTAATGTTTCGGATTCAGAAGGAGTTTATTTTGGGGGGAATTAACCCATTTAGACCCAAGGCCGATTATACAAATGCCTTCAGTTTTCTGAAAATATCTATGTTTCTAGATCACTGGTGCTCAAACTTTTGGGCCCCATTCAGGTCGCAGTTACTATCAAAACCTCCACCGGCTTTCTGTCTGTCTGTCTGTCTGTCTGTCTGTCTGTCTGTCTGTCTGTCTGTCTGTCAGTCACACGTCACGCGTCACACTTTTCCCCTACTCATATCTCTGGCACCGTTACCCCTATCCATGCCAAACTTTGCACACACACTCCTTGGCTGCCCAACCACAACCTCACCCCTCATTTCTCACATGGCCCTCTACTAGCGCCACCATGAGGCCGATTCTTGCAAAACACATCTTTGGACACAGCTCCTACAAATTTGGCCCTAAAATAACGCAAAGCGGTACACAGTATCTCTAAAGTCATGTCATCAACATGGATCTGTCCCATTTCCCTTATTCCCTCCTGATTGGCTACCATTGCCTTCTAAAGTTTGTGTATGCGGCCTGATGGTCGCTTAGCTCCCGATTTAGGGAGTTTTACTGGTGTTAACACTTTGCAAGCCACGGGGAGCCCCTTAATATTAAAACCGGAATATACCGGACATCTGAGCAAGGAGTCTCAGCCGCGCCGTCTTTTACCGTACTGGGTCATTAAAAACAGAATAAATGATTTTTATCCGAAAATCGGCGATCGTCTAACCTTCCCTAGTCACCACTCGTCCATCGATAGCGCATGGCTCGTCTGACATGAAGCAGAAGTGACGTCAGGTCCATTCCTTCCAGAGGCTCCCAGCAGCCGTTCATTTTCTGTTTATACGTTAGTGCTCGCATAGCAGGAGTGCTGCGGGCTATGCGAGCGAAAATGCACATATCTACTCTTGAGTCATACGTGGATTATTTGAGCCGACATTTACGTGAACGGATCGCGCACGCGAAACGCACGGGGATAAGATGCGTCGGCCGAAACCCCCAGCCAATGCAGATTGAAGAATTGCACTGGGAACTGTGGTGAGTATGGTAATGGGGGATGAAGACCACGTGATATAGCGCTGGATGTCTGGTAAAATGAATGCGGTTCAGATCATAATAATAGAAATTTCACGGCTAATCTACAACAAGCCATTCTTTTTTTCTTTTTTTCTTTCCCGACAGCAATGATAACAGGGGGCGTGAAAGGAGGTCATGCGGTCTGATGCTTCTGCCTCCAACACAGGAAAATCCTCAGTGTTTGTTGAACTCTGAGCGTGAGGAAAATGTTAACCAAGCGGCCCCAGAAAGGTCCTTTAACACTGAGGAGCTTTACCGTGAAGGACAGTTATTGATTGAGAGGGAGTGCGTTGCCTTCATATCCAGGAAGCTGTCTGTCCACCATCACTCATACAGTGCTGGTAGAGTAAGTAACTACAGGTACATTTGACTCAAGCACGCGACTAAGGCCTGATTTACACTGCCAGCCACATCCAGCCTGAATCAGATCTGTGTCACATCAAGATTGGAATCTGATTTGCTTAAAGGTGATACACCATGCATTTAAAAAGTATTTATGTCATATTGTTTATGTCCCAAAAACGTTTTTCAAAAGGTTTGAGGCTAGGTTTGAGAACCCGTGGGATGCTTTTAACCTCCGCCTTCCCAAAACCAGAGAAAGACACAATGGTCAGAAATGGGATAGAAGGTGCTAGTGGGACCCCCCAAAAAAGGTTTTAAAATAGGAAAAGTGAAATTTCATGGTGTATCACCTTTAAATTAGTCTAAATGCAGACGGGTCACAAGCAGGTCACATGAAATCTGATTTTTACAAACCACATCCAGAGGTCGTTTCAAATCTGATTCAAATCTGATTTCTAAAGATGTGTCTCAGTCTGAATAATGCACTAACCTGATCTAACGAGCCAAGTCACATATTATCAAACTGTGCAAAGCGTCACTTGCAGCGCGACCCGAGCACCACTGATGTCATTACAGAGCGCGAGAAATGCATTTTGATTTACAAGAGTGCAAGGGTGCAATGAAAATAAAACAGTTCTGCATACGTTTTACACTACAGAAGAAATGGCGAGCAGCATTCAGTGGACAGACGGAGAAATTCAACGCCTTTTAGCACTTTGGGGGGGATGTCTCAGTACATGAGAAATGTACAGGAACAATTAAGGCAATCTATGAAGACATATTTCACAGCATGGCAGAAAATGGGTTCACAAGGTCCTAACTGCAATGTCAGAGGAAAACTGAAAAATGTAAAAACACATAAAGAGAGAAAAGTCATGGCGCCTACGTTGTTACCACGGTAACCAAAGCAGATATGTCTACGCTGGGCGGCTTTGGGTTGAAGTTGTTAAAATCAGTCTGAACACACAGATCAGATCTGTGTCACTTGCAAATGCAGTGTGAACACTCAGGCCAAAAGATTGGATTTGAGAACTAAAGCAGATACAGGCTAGATTTGACTGCAGTCTAAATCCAGCCTAACAGTCAATGGGAAATCAAATTAAACTAGACAAGATATCTCTTAGCAAAATGGGATCACGCAAACAAAACATGTGGGAGGATTATTGTGCCAAACTTTGGGTTGTCTTTTTCACATCTTCCCATTAAGCCTGGAACAAAGCCATCTTCTAGAGTCTAGACAATAGCTAATTTCAGCGAAGAGGTTTTGTAGTAGAAGGGGAAAAAAAGAGCAGAACAAGTACAGAGGCAAATGTCAGGTTTGCAAAATATGGATTTGGCTGACATCCTCATCCTCATTAATTCTAAATAATCATATTGACACTTTCATCAACAAATAAAAACTATAGACTAACATCAGGGGAGGGACCAGTGGAGTAGAGATCCAGTAAAATTAAAACAAGTCATTTTATGTTTGGGTCTTGCACTCTGACAATAGCAGATCATCTACAAGTTCACAAAGCCTTGCTATTTTCAGCATGCAACCATGTGTAATATCAATCATTATGACACCATCAAGGCCTGCCAAAATATACACATTTTTGTTGACAAAATCGACTGTAGTTTTAGTCAAATCCATACTTTGCAAACTTCTGGTTCTGGGGCTTATACAAGGTTTCCCGTGACTCCCGTAGATCTGCTATTTTTGAAAAGTCGTGAAAATGTGTGCAAATCTTTGAATATATGTATTTTTTAAGTGAACATTTCTAACTCAAATTTAGCTTCTGGGGGGTCCCTGGAACTAAATATTTTGAGATGGGGGTCCGTGGGCCAAATACATACCATTTTGGAGTTCCTTCACATGAAAAGGTTTGAGCTCAACTGACATAGAAACATAGGTTTTTCCAAAAAAAAAAGGAAACTCAGAAGGATTTGAAATATTCAAAGATTTTCATGATTTTTCAAAAATAGCAGATCTACAAGCTTGCAGCGCGGCACTCGGTGCCGCGCTGTGAGCTTGTGTATCTGCTATTTTTCAATAGTTAAACCTGCATGGTAACAGCCAGGGGTGTAACACCAAATCCTGGGCCCCATGGGTACAAGGATTCACTGAGGGCCCCCCATGAATGTTCTTCATAGGGGGAGGAGGGGGTTTGACCCATTTAGACTGGGAACGCATTATTACGCCTTATTTTGTGCTTTAACTATTGAAAAATAGCAGATAATACAAGCTCACAGCGCGGCATCGAGTGCTCCCCAAAATGAGATGTATTTGGCCACGGACCCCCCCCCATCTCAAAATACTTAGTTCCACTTCCAGGGACCCCCCAGAAGCAAAAGATTGTGAGTTAGTAAATGTTTGCTTAAAAAAAGACATACATATTCAAAGTAGGGCTGGGACTTTAACTGATTAATTGCGATTAATTAATTACAGAAAATTAACGCGATTAAAAACATTTACGCATTTTAATCGCACTTAGTTTTTGCACCACAGAACCTTCAGTTTCGGGCATACCGATCATAGCGATGCACCAACCAAGAAGAGACAACAAACGCAAAGGGAGAAGTAGCCGATCAGAGTGCTTTGCTTGGCCCAGTGGATGCGAAATTTAGATTTAAAAAACTCACTCGTTGATTCACTCGTACAACAAAATGTGTTTTACTTGAAAAAAATGCTTCTCAGGTCAAATATCGATGTGCAATTAAAATGTGATTAATTGCGGTTAATTAATCATAGAGCCTGTAATTAATTAGATTAATTTTTGTAATCGCATCCCAGCGCTAATTCAAAGATTTGCACACATTTTCACGACTTTTCAAATAGCAGATCTACAAGCTGTAAGCTTATTTTTCAATAGTCAAAGTTTCTAGGGCCCCTCCACCTTGGGCCCTAGTAACTCAGTCCCACTCCCCCCTCCCTTGTGACACCCTTGCTCATAGGCGAAAATGGCGGGGGGGACAAGGTGTTTTTGTCCCCTTCCAGGTCCAATTTTGTCCCCTCCATTCACTTCCAGAAGACCCCCCGTCCCCCCCAGTCAGGGACATAGTGGTCTAAATTCTGAAATCATGCACTAAACACGATCGAAGATGCTTTTTGAATGATTTATAGATGCTATTATATGAGAACACCCCTCTGTTTTCCTGCAAAATGGTTTGGTCTGTGTTGCCAAGTTCTTAGAAACAAGCAGCCAGCTATATAAAAAACACAATATTCCAGGCTGGTTTTCATATAGCTGGCTGCTTGTTTCTCTCGCAAAATCTGGCAACAAGAAATGAAAGTTAAGAAACGACAGAAGACTGCTGCTGCAGCTGAGCCTGAAACTCAATAGAACACAATATTTATAACTTTGGTTCTGCCATTTCAAATAGTTAATAAGGAATGCCGCCATCCTGGACAAGGAAAGGATTACTTTGTTGTTTTTTGCCACCCTGGCCGGACAAGGAAGCTAAAGGATTACTTTGTTGTTAATTGGGCTGTGTGTGAGAATGAGACGAGAGGACTGGAGGACAGGAGGAGGAGGAGGAGGAGGAGGGATTTTCAATTCTCAAGCCGGGTAATGAATGACATTTATACCGTATTGTGTTCTGGACTGGCGGCCTGTTCTAACCTGTGCCAACTGCTTGTGGACTGTATTATTGTATTGTGTGTTCAGTGTTCTGACGGCTGAGCGGCTGTCATGCTTCTGAGTTCTGAGTAGGATACTGTATTTTATTGTGGCCAGTGTTTTGAGTGATGAATGGTCGCTGTGCCAAATTGCTGCTATAGTCGGTGTTCTTGAGGTAAAAAGTTAACCATAGAAACATGAAAGAAACGTTGGTTATGACGAGAGGACTGTTTAATGTCAGTGTTTGTGTTGAAGTGTGTTTTAAGCTTTGGTTGTGTTGGTTATTGCAGTACTAGTGATAACTTGATAAGTAAATAAATAATACATCATAAAACCGTTAATGCCTGTATGCTGTCATGCTTCTGATTTCTGAGTAGGATACTGTATTTTATTGTGGCCAGTGTTTTGAGTGATGAACGGTCGCTGTGCCAAATTGCTGCTATAGTCGGTGTTCTTGAGGTAAAAAGTTAACCATAGAAACATGAAAGAAACGTTGGTTATGACTAGAGGACTGTTTAATGTCAGTGTTTGTGTTGAAGTGTGTTTTAAGCTTTGGTTGTGTTGGTTATTGCAGTACTAGTGATAACTTGATAAGTAAATAAATAATACATCATAAAACCGTTAATGCCTGTATGCTGTCATGCTTCTGATTTCTGAGTAGGATACTGTATTTTATTGTGGCCAGTGTTTTGAGTGATGAACGGTCGCTGTGCCAAATTGCTGCTATAGTCGGTGTTCTTGAGGTAAAAAGTTAACCATAGAAACATGAAAGAAACGTTGGTTATGACGAGAGGACTGTTTAATGTCAGTGTTTGTGTTGAAGTGTGTTTTAAGCTTTGGTTGTGTTGGTTATTGCAGTAGGCCTACTAGTGATAACTTGATAAGTAAATAAATAATACATCATAAAACCGTTAATGCCCGTATCTGAAGGAAAATGAGGGTGTAAAACCGCCCGAAAACCGATCTCTGCACGCAAAAAAAACGAAATCGGGCGCGCGCGCGCGCTTCGCGCGCCCGTGCACAGGTCCCCCCCTATGCATTTATTGGATCTGCGCCACTGCCCTTGCTAACAGCCTGCCACCCACAGCGCTATACCGTACCTCTCTGCTGCAGCAGCCACCATCCCAACCACCCACTCCGTCTCAACACATTAAATGAACATAAACACAGTCATAAGCCCACTCTGTCTGCACGGGCAAATTACATTTACATAAAACACAGCCGTGCAGCCCACTCTGTCTGAACGCGTTAAAATAACCTCGTTTTGTCCAAAACTGTTTCACTTTTTCAGCGATGGAAAAAAACAGATGAAGAAATGAACCCGTTTCAACTGGCCCACGTTAAATAAACACAATCCATGACTCGAGGGTAAACGACGCACTTCGGAAAACAACCCAACTGTTTTCACGTGAAGGTGGTCCAGTTGAGACTGCCACCAAACAACTTGACCGCGACTTTAACCCATTTAGGTCTAGAATTATTGAATGCTTTAACTATTGGAAAATAGCAGATATACAAGCTCACAGAGCTGCGAGCTGCTATTTTTGCAAGTCTTTGAATATATCTTTTTAACATTTGGTAACTCAAATATTTGCTTCTGGGTGGTCCCTGGAACAACATCTCTTGAGATGGGGGGTCCGCGGCCAAATACATGTAAATGTGGGGGATCTTGACATGGAAAAATAGCAGATCTACAAGCTTGCAGTGCAGTGCTGTGAGATTGTAGATCTACTATTTTTTTAATAGTTAAAACGTAAAATAATTGTTAAAGTGGTTCAAATCTAAAGTGACACATGAGTTCAGGCCTAAATGCCTTAAAGCAGGGGTCTTCAATGTTCAGGCCAAGGACCCCTTAGTTGAGAGAGAGATGAAGCAGGGACCCCCACAACCTGTTCATAGATTCCATATACTGTAGTTCTGTCGTTTGACAACACAATCATCAGTGTATTTTGGATTCATGTCAATTTGTGTTTTCAGATATTTAACCACTTGAACGGTCAATACTTAATAAACTTGACCTTTCACTCTGTACTTACTCTGCTCTTTTTTCCCCTCTATTTTTGCCGAAAATAGCCGATGGCGCTGCGAGGCGTTGTGAGCTTGTAGATCGGCTATTTTTGGCTAAAGTTCTCAGAATATGGACACCGACTAGGGTTCAAGTAGTTAATATGAAAAAGGAAAAAAAGATTTGGAGGACCCCCTGTAGTAACTCTGAGGACCCCCAAGGGGTCCCGGACGCCCTGTTGAAGACCCCTGCATTAAACGGTCCTCTCAACCTAACTTCAAATGGGACCAGTTGGACATCGCTCCAACAGTCATGCACGGCAGATTTCAGGCTCTCTTTCATGGCCGTACCATGCCATCGGCAGGTGTTCCTTCACACCCAATCCATTTGGATTTATAGAGTGATTAAAAACAAAACCGTTGAAGTAAAGAGCTTTGCAGTGAAACGTTATAGAAAGACACAGAATGAGAACACAAAAATGAAACACAATGAAAACTAGAGGAAAAAACACAATAGGACAAATGAAATCATTAAAAAACGAACTTGTCAAACTGGGTCAATGGCCTAGAGAGTAAACGGTGTGTTATGTCCAGTTGGATAATATATTGGTCTCTTTATTCAGATGAGCTCCACTCTACAGGGGAGATGCAGCCAGATCTCCCTGCCCCTGTGTTCAGCTTTAATCTGATTTAAGAGGCAGGTTATAGAGTTGATCTGCCAGCACAATACTGTCACCGTTGGGTAAACCTTGTATAACCCCCAATCTACTGGGGTTTATAGCGTAGATTCAGGTTTCAGAGATGTATAATCTTAATTTTACTGAGGTTAGGTTTAGGCATAGTGGTTAACATTCACCAGGTTAGGTTTAGGCATAGTGGTTAACATTCACCAGGTTAGCATTCCCCTGCGTCGAACAAATGTTAGACACAGTCCCCAACAATCGTCAAACCCCTCATTTTGGCATCTGTCACTTGAATTAAGGTGACTGATTGATGGACATCAACTAACCCTAACCCCTAACCCTGTCAGCTCCGGGCAGTAGCATTTCAAAGAACCCAAAAACCTCCCACTTGCCACTTCCATACAGAATGGTATGGAGACCCCCCCCCCCCCCCCCCCCACCCCCTCTGATATGTAACGCCAGTGCGGCTATTCCAAACCCCTCACTGTCTGTAACGCCCGGCACTGTAGTTCCCCTGACACATCACTGTGACATCACCGTTTTGTCAAATACTCAGAACAGGGATCTCCATATATATGGGCATAACAGGTGACATCACAGTGATGTTAGATACCCCGAGCAGGGATCTCCATATATGGGCATAAAGGGATTATGTGACATCAGATACTCAGAGCAGGGATCTCCATATATGGGCATAAAAGGGATTCATGGCCAAGACAGATTTCACCCTTATAGGCGTCTTACTGGTGTAGGCTAGACTCTCAGAGTTCCAGACCCGTTAAAGGGCCAGTTCACCTCTGGGACAACCAGATCTTATTTTATAGTTGTTTGGGACAAGATCAGCACAATCCTGAGTTATTTTTTTGTGTTCAATCCGTGTTTTGAGATATATTAGTATTTCAGCATGAATGATGATGCATTTTGCATCATATGATGCAAGCATGATGACTCATATGATACAAAATGCATCATCATTCATGCTGAAATACTAAAATATCTAAAAACACGGATTGAACACAAAATTGTGTTTTTGTGTTGATCGTGTCCCAAACAGCAATTAAATAAGATCTCTCTTCCTTTTATTTATACTCGAGAGACATTGAGGTTGCCCTCATTTGCAGGTTGTCCCAGAGGTGAACTGGCCCTTTAAGCGTTCATTTGGACCCCAGGTGGTCCCCCGGAACCTGCATGTTGGGAACCAGAGGCATTTATACTGTACCATGTGTTCATGTAAATAAAACATGTCATTACATACTCCATGCTTGCATGGGGGGGCGGTGGGGGGGGCTCGATCTGGTGGCGCTAAGCTGCCGTTTAGCCCTCTAATGCCCAAATATAGAAATACTTGAAATAAAAAATTGAAAAAAAACAGATGGTGTTGGAGGAGTCCTAATAAGAGGAAAATGTAATGTTTTTTTCAAAAAAATGTTTTTGTAAGGTTTTATAGCCATAAATCATAAATCATGCTCTAATTTACATATGGGGGATATTTTTCACAATAATAACATATGTACATGTTCTAGACATTCTAATGATCACCAAAAAAAATAGTACAGGCATTTTACTTGTGTTTTTGTGAGGAATAGCTTCCATGAAAAAGTGAGATGTTGTTCGTCAAAACTCTGGAATGTCAGCGGGTGTGGCAGGTGTGAATGTCAGCCCCTGTGGGGGGTATTTATATGCAAATATTGTGGCCAATGGCATTGTAATACTAAACAATAGAATCCAATGGTGATGTTTAGGTGGTAGGGGGAGCTAAAATAAAATGATTTAAACCTTTTTTTGGATAAAATACAAACGTTGTAATATTACAACAGTGGGCCTTAGAGGGTTAGCATGGCTTTAATATGCCTGGCAGTCAGCCCTGAGCAGCAGTGGTTGGATCAACATGGAAATGCATACAGTCTATGAAACCTGGTATCTCCTTCATTTAAATGTTATGTCACTGCATGTCTTTGTGTGGGACTGAGGTACTCGGGCCCAAGGTGGAGGAGGGGCCTTAATTGTTTTATACTTTAGCTATTGAAAAATAGCAAACATTTGTAACTCCAATTTTGCTTCTGGGGGGAGGGGGGTCCCCTAGAACTAAATATTTTGAGATGGGGGTCTGTGGCCAAATACATATCATTTTGGAGGTCCTTCACGTGAAAATGTTTGAGCACCACTGACATAGAAACATAGGTTTTTCAAAAAAACCTTAGAAGGATTTGAAATATTCAGACTCCGCACAGATTTTCACGATTTTTCAAAAATAGCAGATCTACAAGCTCGCAGCGCGGCACTCGTTGCGACCTTCGTTCGCAATTATCAATTTGATAAAAAAAAAAAAAAAAAAAAAACTAGACAAAAATGTTCGGGAGGGACTAGGGGAGAAGAGAAACAGTACTAACTAAAAGAGAATTCATGTTTTGTTGCGCTTTGAAATAGCCAAGCTACAAGCTCACAAGGCATCGTAATGTGACACATTGTAAGTTTTCGCTATTTAGAAAGTGTTTAAGTGAGTCCGTGGGTTTTCATAAATGTTGCGGCGATGCAAAGGATTAACAGCAGCTCGTGACTAAATGACTAAATAACAGTGACAAATATACTATACGCACACCCTGCATACAAATATTAGATTGTCGCTGTGGGGCAGAAACCTTGTATCTCCCGTTTCAAATGTGTACGTTCTTCTTGTAAAGCAAAGCCCTGCTTCACCATACGAGACTGTCGCACAAAACCAGTGAAAACAGCAGATCTACAAGCACCCAGAGGCGTTGTGTGCTTGTAGATCGGCTGCTTTCACTACTTCAGAAAACAAATGTTTTTTTGGACATACAAGGTTTCCACTCGACAACAACGATATTATACAGGGATAAACATTTTTTTAAAAGCACAGCAATCGGTAAACATAACATAAAGACTCAGGCGCGAGATAACACCTTGTATAAACTCTTAAAAGAATAATCAGTTGAAGGATTAGCATAACATCATCCTAATGTGAATGTTTACGTCAGTGCGCGGAGTTGTGGCGGAGCATGCTAAAAAGCAGAGCAATGGAATCTCTGCCGTTAAGTGACGTACGTTGGAGAGATCCTCCCCGAGCGCTATGGCTTCAGAGATGTTTACGTTCCTCCTATCTGTCCAATTAAGACGGGCTCAACCCCACAGCTGCATATATCGTCTCTGTTGGGAACAGGGAAATGCAGAGAATGTTAGACTCTAACATTCTGTGCCTGGGGACCTTTGGTGTGTCCCTGAGAAGGGTCAAGTGTGCCCCTTGAAACCGCTTGAAAGCCAGTATTGTATTTATCATTTTAAAAACGATTTAAAATAGTGAAAACAGCAGATCTACAAGCACACAACGCCTCGCAAAAGGCCCTAAAAGGGCCTTTTGGTGAAAATAGCAGACCTCCAAGCTCACAACGCTTGATACCACACCGAACTAAGCATAATCAAGTGAATACTGGAGATGTGGCATGCAGCATCTAGATTTCTACACAGAGAGGACAATTCTTTCAATATAAGAAGCTGCATTCAAGTTCAGGAGAGTTTAAATGCTGCCTTCAGGTATGGCACGGAAACTTTGGGCATTTGCATTTCTTTCACCATAGTAAAAACTGTCCGATGAACATCTTTTCTTTCACGGTGCCATGGCATTTGTTCGAATTCTCATTGTTCCTACTGTTGGTGCCGATTTAGCTCTGGTCCATAGCGTTAGTGGAGTTCTCCCTAACGCTATGTTCCTCTACCTCCGTATTCCTTGGCAAAACCGGAAAACCCCGCCGTCTGGTCCGAAAATAACAAAAACTGTTTCGCCCCTCACCAAACCAAGGGTATTAGTGGACAGTTGAAAGCTTACTCTACTTAGTGGACGCGGGCTGAGCCCCCCACCACACGATTAAAATACATTTCTAGGGCAAAATGAAAAATATTCTACCGGATGGAGACTCCATTTCTTCTCGTTTTTCACTATTTGTCGTCGCCATCAAGGTGCCAACTCACTACTGCCGCGCAGGTCAGAGGACCGAATTACAATGAGCATTAGTCTCACTGGGTGTTTATTCAACTCTGCAACGTTGGAAGCGCTGTTTCGTAAAAACCTGGAAGAGCGTCTCCATCCGGTGGAATATTTTTCATTTTGCCCTAGAAATGTATTTTAATCGTGTGGTGGGGGGCTCAGACCTCGTCCACTAAGTAGAGTAAGCTTTCAACTGTCCACTGATACCTTTGGTTTGATGAGGGGCGAAACAGTTTTTGTTATTTTTGGACCAGACGGCGGAGTGTTCCGGTTTTGCCAAGGAATACGGAGGTAGAGGAACATAGCGTTAGGGAGAACTCCACTAACGCTATGGACCAGAGCTAGTGCCGATTGAGCTTGGCACATTTCCTGGGGCAAGCTGCCCAGATCACTCATGTCACTCATACTCATTGTGATTTTCCACTGCCCGCTACTAAGGGGCGGTTGCGATTTGCTGCCTTGTTACTGTCTTGCATTCCAAATGTTATGCTATGCATATGCCTATGTTTTCCTAAATGTGTGAAGACAGTAGACTGCGTGAAGTGAGTGAGATGAAAACAACTTGGGTGAAATCTGCCGATCTCAATAGGCTCAGTACAGTACATCCCATTAGTCAGAATCTGGTGATGTTAACTGATTTAATGCCAGGGGTCACAAGGTGCCGCTAGAGTGCCAGACATTTCTGTATAGGCCTTCGCTCTAACTTCCGTCGACACAGGCAGTAGTGGCTTGGGATTTCACTGCAAACACTGTTATGGATGAAGACCGGAGGAAGTTAGCTATTAGCTTCTTTATTTTTTAGAAGCCCGATCTGAAGCTATTTTAGTCGCAAAAAAACTTTGTCGCTGCCCTGGGAACACAGTTCAGAGAAAAATTTCTCTAAAGATGTGAGTTTGTATTGGAGTGGGCGGCGCGGTGCGGCAGCGTTGCCCGATTACGGGCCGATGTTAACAGAATCGCGGCCCCGGGCATGGATGGAAAATTAGACCGGGGCTTCGCTGAGGCCTCCGATTGATTAATTCATTTGATTAAATATCCCGGACTAGAGCGGGATAGGCACCCCGGAATACGTTGCGCCGCCGACAGTATAGATTGAGTTTTTTGGGGGGGGCTCTAAACTTTTTTTTAAACCATTTTCAATGGAATAAATCGTCGGACCATCTAAAATCACTCGTTGGAAAGCGTAGGACGAGCCAAGACCACCCACATCTCTACAAGCAGCTCAGGGTAAGTAAAATAGCTAAAAAAACATTGTATTGGATTGAAAAATAGACAAACTTGTCCGGGATAGGCACAAAAAGGGTTAACCTGGTGAAAAATACTATGGCTAAACCTAAACCTAAACCTAACCCTAACCTCAGTAAAACTATGCCTAAACCTAACCCTAAAACCTAACCCTAACTAAATTCGGACTAATGAGATGTAGGACTAATGAGATTTCTGACTTATGGGCAGTCCCCTCTTTCACGCGGAGAAGAAACAAATACAACCGTGATGATCCGTGTGTCAGTTATGGTCCAACAGGCTGTTTTGACCAAACGCACGATATGAGAAAAGAAGATCAAGATCATTTTTTCTGCAGCCAGGATGAATTCATGGGTTGCATTTGTAGTCCTAAACCGGACATATTAAGGACCAACACAGGTGTTCAATTTGTCTAATTGGCATAGAACCAATGTTCTATGTTAATCAAAATACATGTGTTGGTCCTCAAAATGGCCGGTGTAGGACTACAAATGCAACCCATGAATACAATTCAATGGACAGCCGGATGTCACCGGATGGGTACTTCGCGAGGTATCATGGGAAACTGAGTCTTTTCCCTCACACTCCCGCCTGCGGTATCGTTCTGGCTATTGGTTACCATGGTAACCAGTTAACACCTCCCTGGACGTGTTAACGGGGCCGCTGCACTTCACAAGGCGGGAATCGTTTAAAGGACAACTTTGTTTTTTTAACAACAAGGATTCACATTTTAATAGCCTACTCATCTTTTCTTTTCTCTAATTACAATCAAAAATATGAACCCTTGTTGTAAAAAAACAAGTTGTCCTTTAAAATGTCGGGGAACGTGTTAGGCACACTTATCCAATGTTTATCTAACATTTAGATCCTTTGTCAGATCTAAAATTCATGCTTGTGAAGAAACACAGCCCTTTTGCATTATTTATTCATGGTGTTTTTTTTTTAATGGTGCGATAGTTTTTGTTTGAAGCTCTTTCCACAAAATAGGGCGGTTATAATGCAGCTATCTCTCTGTCTCTGAGCCGAGAGCTGGCAATAGACAGTCTATCTCCACTCATGATCAAAGACAGTGGGATGAAACCAAGACTGTCAGACCTCCATTGATTTCACTCTATCTGTATGTAACCTGGTTTTAGCAGATCAGACGCAGGCTGTGCCTCTCTTAAAGGAGGTGGAAAAAGTACTTATTATCTATTTATTTTACTTAATTAAAAACCTGTTACAAGTAAAGGTTTGGTAATCAAAATATACTTAGGTAAAAGTATTTACCTAAGTATTATAAGGACGTCATATGGACTTTTTAGTTTGACAGGATTCATGTTGGTTGAAATCAGGTGATATTCTAGGCGAGATAATATCATAACTAGTTAGATATGTTCCAGAATATAACCTTATATGCCCATATTTCAACTAACATTACAAACAATAACAATAATCCTGTCAAACAAAAAAAAAGTCCATATGACGTCCTGGTAATGATCATCCCCACAATGGAGACGTCACTGATTGGTCCAGGTCCTGACGTTGCTGGCTGGGTTAAAGTACCAAAAGCAAAAAGATTCAGGGAAAACTAACCTTGTGTCACCAGACTTTCCAACTCGCAGAGACAACTGGTTGTTGCTACAGAACGTGTGTTGAGAGCTTTGGGGCGAGGCTCCTCCGTCTCCCTCTGTCTCTGCTGTGCAGTTAGAGATCTCGCCATCTTCGAGAGGAGTGTCCTGAAAGTGAGTGAAAGGTGGGTCACTATAGTTATTGGGACCGAATGTGCTGCTTTTTAGAATCAACTGTCTGCAAAAAAAAAAAAAAAATGCTGCGCTCAAAAAGAGTTTATAAGCCGGCAACCAAAGTTTGGTGTGACCCTAGCTCAACACCGGACATTTACTTGTAACAGATTATTTCAACCTTGGTATGGATACGTATTTAGTATTTACTTAAGTAAACACATTCAATACTTCTTCCACCACTGCTTATTTTCCTTAGAAATAAGCCATGCCTGACCGAGTGATTGTTGCCTTATTTGAAATTCAGGTAGTTGGCAAACCCTGTCTGGGACCCAGTCGGGCTGGAACGGAGTGTTGGAGCTAGTGGTCCGGTGAAGAGAGACAGACAGACAGACACAGAGCAGTAGCCAGGAATTAGATTTAGGGTAGGCGAAATGCCAGCTGACCGTAAATACTGTATGTTCCCCACTTACCACCTAAACCTAACCGTAACCCTAACCTCAGTAAAACTAACACTGGTGAATGCTAACCTGGTGAAATGCTAACCTGCCAACGCTGGTGAATGCTAACCTGGGAAGTGGGTAACACGGAACCTGGGGAACATAGAACCTGGGGAACATAGATCCTGGGGAACATAGAACCTGTGGAACATAGAACCTGGGGAACATAGCACCTGGGGAACATAGAACCTGGGGAACATAGAACCTGGGGAACATAGAACCTGGGGAACATAGATCCTGGGGAACATAGAACCTGGGGAACATAGAACCTGGGGAACATAGAACCTGGGGAACATAGAACCTGGGGAACATATAACCTGGGGAACATAGAACCTGGGGAACATAGATCCTGGGGAACATAGAACCTGGGGAACATAGAACCTGGGGAACATATAACCTGGGGAACATATAACCTGGGGAACATAGAACCTGTGGAACATAGAACCTGTGGAACATAGAACCTTGGGAACATAGAACCTGGGGAACATAGAACCTGGGGAACATAGAACCTGGAGAACACAGAACCTGGGGAACATAGAACCTGGGGAACATAGATCCTGGGGAACATAGAACCTGGGGAACATAGAACCTGGGGAACATAGAACCTGGGGAACATAGATCCTGGGGAACATAGAACCTGGGGAACATAGAACCTGGGGAACATAGAACCTGGGGAACATAGAACCTGGGGAACATAGAACCTGGGAATATAGAACATGGGGAACATAGAACCTGGGGAACATAGAACCTGGGGAACATAGAACCTGGGGAACATAGAACCTGGGGAACATAGATCCTGGGGAACAGAACCTGGGGAACATAGATCCTGGGGAACATAGAACCTGGGAATATAGAACATGGGGAACATAGAACCTGGGGAACATAGAACCTGGGGAACATAGAACCTGGGGAACATATAACCTGGGGAACATAGAACCTGGGGAACATAGAACCTTGGGAACATAGAACCTGGGGAACATAGAACCTGGGGAACATAGATCCTGGGGAACATAGAACCTGGGAATATAGAACATGGGGAACATAGAACCTGGGGAACATAGAACCTGGGGAACATAGAACCTGGGGAACATAGTAAGGGAGGACCCCTCTCAAAACATGAGATGGCACTTGCAAATATCTATAACTTTATCGTTGTTCAGATCGTCATAGTATCTCTCAAACGCTATTGGAGACGAATGAAAAGTGATGAGTCATAAAAAAAATCATCTTTTGTTGGCGTTTTCTGGGGCCAATGAATGTTTTTTTTGGGCAAAACAAATGCTTGCAATGGATTCAGCATCATGACAAACCCCTAGTTAGACCCCTCACATCCTACGTGAAAACAGATTTTTTTAAGTAGGATGGGAGCCCAACTTGATTTGGCCACTGTGGGTATTTGCAGTGAGCAGATCATGGTAGATTTTTTATCCTGGCTAGTAGACCTAGTAATTTCCTAACAGAATCAGTTGAAAAACTAAATAATACAATTTTGTCCAACCTCTGCCTTAATTTTACCGGACTAATACGGTGGTGACTGCTTGGAGATTGATGGGCTGCCTGTCCGTGAATGGACAAGGAACCTACGGATGAGCAATTCTTGTTGTCGGGAGTTGTTTTGTTTTTTAGTCAGTGTTTTATCTAAGGGAAGCGAGATCACACTTGGGTATCTGCGGCCGCCTCTGCGCCTCCACGCTGGCTATGCTATGCCCGCTGAGACGGAGTGAGACGGAATGGAACGTGTGCGATAGTGGTCCAGTGAAGAGACATGCTTTAATATTGAAAGATAGCAGATATACAAGCTCGCAGACCGGGCACTGAGTGCCGTGCTGCGAGCTTGTAGATCTGCTATTTTTGAAAAATCGTGAACATTATTTGTGAAAGTCTTTGAATATTTTTAACCTATTCTATAACTGTTCCATTAAACCTATGTTCCTATATGTCAGTGGTGCTCAAACTTTTTCATGTCAAGGACCCCCAAAATGATATGTATTTGGCCACGGACCCCCCCCCCCCCCCTCCCCATCTCAAAATATGTTGTTCCAGGGACCCCCACAGAAGCAAAGTTTGAGCTAGTGGTCCAGTGAAGAGAAACAGACAGAGCGAGACGGAATGGAACGTGTGCGATTGTGGTCCAGTGAAGAGAGAGAGAGACAGAGAGAGACGGACAGAGAGAGACTAGCGAAGCGTGACAATGATAGACTGTGTTTTGTGAAGACATTCCGGGGTAACACACATCTCTGAGCAGCTACAAACAACAACCCCCTCCGGCTCCAGAAATCTGTCGGAGAACCAATGTTTGTCAGAAACCTCATATCCATTTTTTAACTTTCTGTTCTGTTGTTTTGTTTTATTTATTCTCGTAAAATGTGGTTCTCAACATGTGGGCCAAATTATTTTGTGGGGTAGCCTGGCAGATGATTAGCTTAATGTACAGTTTAAGTGTATACAGTTTAAGTGTATAGACGGTATCTGCACAATTTAAGGACTTTATAATACCTCTAAATTGACAAATTATAACATTGGCCAAGTTGTAAAAGGCAGAAATTGTGAAAATAGCATGCTCGCAACGCGAGGCGTTGTGAACATATAGATCTGCTATTTTCACAATAGAACCGTGTTATACAAAATGTAATGATACCTCAACTCTTAGTGCTCGTCGGGGTGGGGGGTCCCCAGTTAAAATATGATTATTTGGGGGGTCGCGGCCTGAAAAGGTTGAGAACCACTGCCTTACGTGATCATCATACCACGCCGTCACATAAATGCATCAAAACAAAAGTAGCAGATCTACAAGCTCGAAATGCGTCGCTCGAGCTTGTAGATCTGCTGCTTTTGCTTTTGTTTTTGAATTGTGAATTCCTTAAAAGTAACAGTTTTGGACATAAGAGGTTTGTTTGCGCCCGACAAGAGACCACATACACAACAAAACATTTTACATTCTGTCCTTCTGTCTGGGTGGGATGATTCTTTCAATGTTGTCAGCAGGTGTGCTTGTGTGCGCGTGCGACTGTGCGTGCGTGCGTCTGTGCGTGTGTGCGTGTGTGCGTGGGTGCGCATGTTAGGAATATGAATGAATGTGCTCAACCAGTGTCTTGTAGTGTATTTTACTGCATTACATCAGTCCAGGTGAGGTATTATTTATTCATTGAGCACCAGCACCCCTAGGGGGTCTCAGTACACAGACTACACTACAAACAATAACACAATAGCAGGAAAAAAAAAATCTTGCCCAATGTGGGTTGGACGGGGCTACGGACGGACATACAAACATAATGGAATACATACATACAGACACAGACAGATGTACAACAACAGCAAAACATTTTAGTCAGACTTTCTGGAGCTTTGCAAAAAGTTTATTTTCAAAACTCAAAACATGAATTTCACATGACTGGACTGGCAGACTGGTAATAAATAATGCATTTTTAGGAAGGCAGCCGCGGGCCATATCAAATCTGCCCTCGCGCCACGACGGGCCGGCCCCTCCCCCCAGGGCGGATGGCACGGTGGTCGACCGCGTCGAAAGTGGCACTCGGGTCGTTAAGGGAGCGGCGAAACGTGGTCTCTTGAAGTGATCTGTGTCTGACTGCTACAAACTGGATCTGCCCTCCACAAGGGAGCTGTGTATCTCTGCATCTTAACACAGGGGCTGCTCAGGTTTCTAACATTTCTAGCTTTTGCTGCTGCCGCCGTTCACTCACGCTTTATTTTGAAGAGCCTCGGAAGCTTCGTGCGTGTGCACGTGGGTGTCCACTGACGATTGAGGAAGAAAATCCATTTGTTTACAAACGCTCGCGAAACTAAAATCCAAACCGCGGCCGACCATCGCGGTAAAGTGTCGCCGTGAAAACAATCAGATCTCTGCTTCCCTGGCGTTCTTTTCACCTCATTCAGAGATAAAGCCCTTTTTATGTTTCAGAGTAGAATGGAAATCAATGCAGCCTAGAGCATCCATTTTCTCTCTCTCTCTCTGTGCTACGGGGTGACGTATGACTAGGGTCATTCACAGGTCACAGCATGCACGCAGCACGCTGCACAGTTAACCCTTTGTTGTCTCGTTCATGAACGAGACGACTCCTTTTGGCAGGGTGACCCCTAGTGGCCTTAACTCGTTACTGAACGAGTTTGGCACCCAAGTTGTTAACAACTATCCTTTAAAACCGGGAATTATGTGTTGTTTGAGATTTTCTGCATTGGCAAGTCAAAAACTAGCAGAGATACAAGCTCACGTGCTAGTATGTCACACGTTGCAGATTTAACTTTATCATTGATTGTCAGTTATTATCAAAACCTCCACCAGCTGTCTGTCACGTCACGTCGCGTAACACTTTTCCCCTACTCATCTCCGCCACCGTTGCCCCAATGCCAAACTTTGCACACAGACACTCCTTGGCTGCCAAACCACAACCTCCACCCCTCATGTGTCACATGGCCCTCTTCTAGCGCCACCATGAGGCAGATTCTTGCAAAACACATTTTTGGACACCGCTCCTACAGATTTTGCCCTAAAATCACGCAAAGTGGTACACAGTATGTCTAGAGCAGAGGTGGGAAACTTTGATGATGGAGAGGGCCAATATATTTTCACACTCACTCCAGAGGGCCACAATGCATACTGTCAAAAATAGCAAAAATAGCCGATCTACAAGCGTCACACTTGAATTGGAATCCTGAATTATTTATCGCTATTCTTGAATTGGAATTTTTATTTAATTTCAAATGCATTTAATATGTTATTAACTTCATGCACTTAAATACAAATACATTGGACATGAAAAAATATTAAGCTACTAATATAGACTGAAGTAATAAAGGCGGGTCATGTTTGCATGTTTGAATTGTAACAGCTGAAATCAAAATAGTCATTCACACTGCGGTAACCATTAAAGGAGTAGTTCACCCCCAAAATGACTTTTTTTCTATTGATTACTCATGCCATGGAGACTAGAGTTCAATAATATTTTTTGGTTTTTGTCGCATTCCTAAGACAAAAATGTGATAACAATACATTTACCCCCATTCGTTCCGGATGGTGACCCGTTTCGAAACGGGTCACCATCCGGAATCAATGGGGGTACATTTACTCGAATCAAATTTTTGTCTTAGGAATGTGACAAAAACCAAAAAATATTATTGAACTCTAGTCTCCATGGCGTGACTAATCAATAGAAAAAAAGTCATTTTGGGGGTGAACTACTCCTTTAAGCCCCCGGGCCGCCAGTTGCCCATGTATGGTCTAGAGCATAGACTGTAGAAAAATATGGACGATGCGAAGCCATTGGTTTCTATGCAGCGCAAATGGCCCTTTTCTACCCCTTGGAATGGGTGTCGCCATCATAAGAATTGTAAAAGCATCAGAGATGCTATTGGCTGCCAACGGTCACGTGCAACGCAGGGATACATGGGAGAATGTGGTCGGAGCCTCCCGAAATACAGCACACGATGAAGAACACAGCCGGCTGGTATCAGTTTAGTTGGCCACGCCCCCCCGCAACTTTATCATTTATTTTAGAATACATTTGACCACATTTCGACAAAACGAATATGATGGTGATTGAAAAGCATTTTTTAACTAGCGATAGGAACCATACAGTATTCATGAAAATGTTAATTAAGGTTAGAAAACGAAAGGGGGAAATGAATGGGATCCAATGGTGGGAAATTGTTTTTGCGATCGGCCGGGGGGGAAAACAGCGCAACTAGCGGCCAATCATAGGAAGTTTTAGTTCCGTATTGGAGTCATTTTAAATCGGCAGAACTATGCCCCTGGTCTAGAGTCATGTCATCAACATGGATCTGTCCCATTTCCCATATTCCCTCCTCATTGGCTACCAATGCCTTCTAAAGTTTGTGTACGCGACCTGTCGGTCGCATATCTCCCGATTTAGGGAGTCTTACTGGTTTCGTAGACGGCTTCATAGACTCCTTTGACAGTATGCACTATGATTAGAGTCAATGTGTGCAGATCTTCAAGCTCACCAACGCGTCGCAGAGTTGGATTATGAATCACTGTGAATCATTACGTCCTGACATCAAAGCCACACTCCCTGGGTCATAAAGAAATATTACAATTCCAAAATACCCCTCTTTCAAAAAGATATGCAAATAAGGGTGCAGTTAAGTGTCTGCCCACCACAGCAGAGCAGGAGGGAGGGTGATATTTGTCACTGCATGTAATCCTACGGGCTGGGGGTAAACAGGGAGTGTGGTGGGGGCTCCTTACTGGCAGGTGAGTCAGTAGGATACAACAGTATGTCCTCCCGGTGGGGGCTCCTCACTGGCAGGTTGAGTCACTAGGATACAACAGTACGTCCTCCCGGTGGGGGCTCCTCACTGGCAGGTTGAGTCAGTAGGATACAACAGTACAGTCCTCCCGGTGGGGGCTCCTCACTGGCAGGTGAGTCAGTAGGATACAGTAGTAGTAGTAGGATTGTGTGGGCGGCTGTGGCTCAGGAAGTAGAGCGGGGTGGCCAATGGTCCGTGGGTCGGCGGTTCACATCCCGGCTACTCCTGTCTACATGTCGAAGTGTCCTTGGGCAAGACACTGAACCCCGCGTTGCCTCCAATGGTGTCAGCTGGTCAGTTGCCACTATTGGTGTGTGAATGTGGGAAGTGAGGACGCTGGCGTTGACTGTTCGCCGCTTCACCTCCCAATGTATGAATGAATGAACCATTGTAAGCGCTTTGAGTTCGCAACTTGCTTAGAAAAGCGCTATAAAAATGCAATTCATTATTATTATTATTACAACAGTACGTCCTCCCGGTGGGGGCTCCTCACTGGCAGGTTGAGTCAGTAGGATACAACAGTACGTCCTCCCGGTGGGGGCTCCTCACTGGTAGGTTGAGCCAGTAGGATACAACAGTACGTCCTCCCGGTGGGGGCTCCTCACTGGTAGGTTGAGTCAGTAGGATACAACAGTGCGTCCTCCCGGTGGGGGCTCCTCACTGGCAGGTTGAGCCAGTAGGATACAACAGTACGTCCTCCCGGTGGGGGCTCCTCACTGGCTAGGTGAGCCAGTAGGATACAACAGTACGTCCTCCCGGTGGGGGCTCCTCACTGGCAGGTGAGTCAGTAGGATACAACAGTACGTCCTCCTGGTGGGGGCTCCTCACTGGCAGGTTGAGTCAGTAGGATACGACGGTACGTCCTCCCGGTGGGGGCTCCTCACTGGCAGGTTGAGCCAGTAGGATACAACAGTACGTCCTCCCGGTGGGGGCTCCTCACTGGCAGGTTGAGCCAGTAGGATACAACAGTACGTCCTCCCGGTGGGGGCTCCTCACTGGCAGGTTGAGCCAGTAGGATACAACAGTACGTCCTCCCGGTGGGGGCTCCTCACTGGCAGGTTGAGTCAGTAGGATACGACAGTACGTCCTCTCGGTGGGGGCTCCTCACTGGCAGGTGAGTCAGTAGGATACGACAGTACGTCCTCCCGGTGGGGGCTCCTCACTCACTGGCAGGTTGAGTCAGTAGGATACGACAGTACGTCCTCCCGGTGGGGGCTCCTCACTGGCAGGTTGAGTCAGTAGGACACAACAGCTGAGACAGCACACAAATGCGTGTGGGGAAGAATCAATCGGCAAAAACAACTAAATTGGGTGGGAAAGTGGTAGTAGCACACCCCCCAAAAAAAAAAGTAGAAGAAAGAAAGAAGAAAAAGAAAAGAAGAAAGAAAAGTTAAATCTGTGTTAAAGAAAAAGAAAAATATAGGCATTTTACTCATAGGGCACCAACCGAGCACACACTGCCAAAGGCAAATTATTAATGTATCCAAGGAGGCGAGAAAATACTAGCCTCGGAGCCTGACTACAAATCTCAGACTGTCCAATATAGGCCTATAACTAAATATCATAAACGATTCCGAGCCACCTGGCCCACAGAACATCCACACTTTAATATTTTATTCATGTTTCGTCCTTATATTAACTGACTTTAGAAAAAGAGCAATGGGGTTTTTCTTTAAATGGTAAAATATCTTTATTGCTCCGAGGGGAGACCTTGACTTCGGCCTGCAGTACTCTATGGATCCTGAACCCACTCTATTAGATATGAGAGCAGTATTTCATAAGGCACCAAAGCCATCATCTCCCGGCCAGTCACCCGGAACATTAGTGTGACTTCTGTTGAAGGCATGGTGAATTGGTTCTCCGGCTTTTAACAGGCACACAATGTTTTATCAGCCTCCGATAGTGTGTGTCTCGGACACAGTTCAGAATCTTCTTCACATTATAAACCCATTAAAGGAGTAGTTCACCCCCAAAATGACTTTTGTGTCTATTGATTAGTGATTACTCTCGCCATGGAGACTTGAGTTCAATAATATCTTTTTTTGTATTTGTCAGAAATTGTCACATTAACAAAAAATCGATTTTAGTCAATTTACCCTCCTTGATTCCAAATGCATTTGGGTACATTTATTGTTATGAAATTATTGTCTTAGGAATGCAACAAAAACTCATAAATATCATTGAACTCAAGTCTCCATAGCAGGGACGTGCTGGCCATTGGGAAAAGCGGGGCAACTCCCGAACGGCCGGTTCATTCCCGGCCGGTCCAGGCCGGCCATTAGGAAAAAAATTAAAATAAAATGTCGGCCTTCGTTCCATTTTGGGGGCCAGGCGGCCAACAAAGTAAATCGTCACTGTCGGGCAGAAACCTCGTATCTCCAAGTTTCAAATTTGTACGTTTTTTTGCAAAGCTAAGCCCTGCTTCATCATACAAGACCGTTGCACAAAAGTAGTGAAAACAGCAGATCTACAAGCATACAGCGGTGCGAGGCGTTGTGTGCTTGTAGATCTGCTCTTTTCACTAGTTTAACTCACTTTTAAAATGATAAATACAAAACAAACGGTTTTGGACTACACAAGGTTTCCACCTGACAACATCGAAATATAACTCATGTACTTGGCCCACTGGCTTGTCACTTTGTCATGATCTGAAATGGCAAATCTTTGAGTAGCAGCAGCGCTAAGGGCGCAACGAGGGCCTCTTCAAATCTTTTTCCAGGGCTGAATCAGGGGCCCAGCACGTCCCTGCTCCATAGCATGAGTAATCAATAGAAAAAGTCATTTTGG
Organism: Nannobrachium achirus; assembly: GCF_963921795.1. Classification (NCBI taxonomy): domain Eukaryota; kingdom Metazoa; phylum Chordata; class Actinopteri; order Myctophiformes; family Myctophidae; genus Nannobrachium; species Nannobrachium achirus. Next base: position 8,945,319 of record NC_137825.1, on the reverse strand, counting down.
GGGTTAACTACTCCTTTATGATCTAGAATTATTTTATGCTTTACTTATTGGAAAAGATAGCAGATATACAAGCTCTTGTAGAGCTGCTTTTTTTTTTTATCGTGAACATTTTTGCAAATCTTATTTGAATATATATATATATATATATTTAAAGCGAACATTTTTAACTCAAATATTTGCTTCTACGGGGTCACTAATACATGATATTTTGAGATGGGGTCGGTGGCCAAATACATATGATTCTAGGGGTCTTTGACATGAAAAAGTTTGAGAACCACTGAAGGAGGACATCTATAGAATCAGGTCAATGTATTCAAAGACTTGCGCAAATTGTCAAGATTTTTAGTGCCGCGCTGTGAGCTTGTATATCTGCTATTTTTGAATAGTTAAAGCATAAAATATTGGTTAAGGTAATAATACGTTCCTGGGGTTAATTGTTAATTGCGACCGTCAGGTCGCAATTACTATCAAAACCTCGACCAGCTGTCCGTTAGTCCGTCTGTCAGTCCGTCCGTCAGTCCGTCAGTCCGTCTGTCACACATCACACTTTTGCCCTGCTCATATCTCCGCAACTGTTGCCCCGATCCATGCCAAATTTCTTGCCTGCCAAACCACAACCTCCACCCATCAATTCTCACATGGCCCTCTTCTAGCGCCACCATGAGGCCGATTCTTGCAAAACAAATTTTTGGACACTGCTCCTACGAATGTTGCCCTAAAATCACGCAAATCACTACACAGTATGTCTACACTCATGTCATCAACATGGATCTGTCCCATATAGCGCCACCCTCAGGCCGATTTTTTCAAACACATTTTTGGACACTGCTCCTACACATTTTGCCCTAAAATCACGCTGCGACCTGACGGTCGCTAATTATCTCCCGATTAGGGAGTCTTACTGGTGTGTTAAGGTCCATCTGTCGCGATGCAAAAAGTAATAAATCTATAGATTTGTCACGGCGGTGGTTGTGTTTACTGTGACAACGCTGGATTAGAGCTTAGATCGGGCCTAAAAAAATGAGCCCGGCCCAACCCACCCCACAGAACGGCAGCCCGAGCCCGGCCCAAAGCCCGATACATAATTGACAATTGGAGACCGACACAGCCCGCAGCCCGACATTATAAACAAGCTTAATTGCTGCAGCAGCCTTTTTTCTCATATGGTGATTTGTTAAGAACAGAGTCCTTTTCCAACTGTCTTTATATAGACCTATATAAGACATTGTAGCAAGTACCGTGCTAATTATGGAACAAATAAACATCGGAGCCTAATTCTTCAATCAATCAAAAAGCCTTGCTGGAAAACACAGCTGACGGCCGCCGCTAAATCAGACAGCAGGCGCACAGGCTATTATAGCTACAACGTTCACGTCTATTATGATTATTAGGATACAAAAAGTGTCTGTGGACTGTTTCAACGATGTCCTCCGCTCTGCTCTGCTCGACCAGCGCTGGCAGCGCATGCATGCACTGCACACGCCACAGCAGCGAGCAGCCAGCCACACACACACACACACACAGCGCACGCACACACACACTCACGCTCAACTGTCAAGTTGCGAAACAGCGCAGCGGTGCAGCCATAGAGTCATGAGCGCGCAGTTTACACAGTCACAGAGACATCATGATACTGCGCTGCGCTTGCCTACCGGATTATAAAAGCCCGACCCGACCCATAGCCCGTCATATACATGGAAATTTGAGCCCGGCCCAGCCCGCGCCGCGCCGACCCGTCGGGTCCCGTCGGGCTCGGGCTGAATTTCTAAGCTCTACGCTGGATGCTTAGATATCTGAGCTGTAGCTCTGTGGGAGCGAGCATCCATCCATCCATCCATCCATCCATCCATCCATCCATCCATCCTCAGATTGCTATCATTAATTATTAATTAAGCATTCATTATTATGGTGATTGGAACGATGGCGAGGACCGGGGAGCCGGGGGGACACTGTGAGAGAAAAGCAGCTGTCCTGCAGATAAGAGTGTTTAAAGGACAACTTTGTTCATATTTTAGATTGTAATTAGAGAAAAGAAAAGATGTGTTAAAATGTTTTCATTTACTTCTTTCTATCGTTTTAGTTATTTTAACGATTATGATTTGCATGCTTGCCCCCAGTTTAGGGCATGCATGCAAGTGGCTAAATATGTCTTTTTAGACACAATAATCCCATTCCCAAGATGCACTGCAATCTTTCATGGGCAGATGTGACTTATGGGGGCTAGTGTAAATGGTAACAAAGAAATTGTCAGCTTATTGTGTCTAAAAAGACACATTTAGCCACTTGTACGCAATACGCATGCCCCCACCCACTGAAATCTAAATACTAAAATGGCTAAAATGATAGAAAGCAGTAAATGAAAACATTTTAACTCTCATCTTTTCTTTTCTCTAATTACAATCTACAATATGAACCCTTGTTGGAAAAAAACTAAAGTTGTCCTTTAAACAGACTCTGCTTTTCGAGCTTGTAGATCTGCTACCTTTGCTGTTTCTGTATTTGAAAAGTAACAGATTTAGACACATCAATACAACAAATGCATAGAAATAGTAAACTATGAATTCAGTAAAAGCTAGATTAGGGAGTCATACTGGTACAATACAAAAAAAAAACATGCCATCTAAATTACATGTATGGTCATTGAGGATAGGCAAGTGCTACAGTAAGTGCTATGGGTTATGGGAGTCCGAAGAGGTGCACTCGAACCTAACGCGGACCAGTTTGTGTAGGCAGATGGGCGGGCGCGGGCGAATCTCTCCGCGAGTCTCTGGCCAAAGGCATGTGTTCTCCTCCCCCCTCCCCCCTCTGCTCCTCTGCTCAGCGCAGAGAGCGCTGCTGCGTCATGACGTCAACACATTCGGTGCGACGCTCTCTGCACTCTGATTGGTTAGGGGAATTCTACACTTCCTCCAACAGCGATCATAACGCGATCGCCCAGGCCTCTTTTTCTTCCTATCGCCTACAGAAGCCTGGGTTTCCGAGGCTAGAAGAGGTGAGTCTTCAGACCACAGCGGAAGCTAGGGAGTGAGTCTGTATAGTTCTAAGTGCAACAGGGAGTTTATTCCACAGTTTGGGGGCCAGGAGGGTTGTAGGGATCGACCAGGCTTTGCAGGTATGGGGGTGCCGTACCTTTGGCATGCTTTGAAGGCCAGCATCAGTGTTCTTTTTTTTTGTTGTACTCTGTGCGGGCTGCAACCGGGAGCCAGTGGAGGGAGCGGTTTCAGGTTATTTACTGGGAGTCAGATACGTGCACACATCCAGGGGCGTCACAAGCCGGGGTAGGAAAGTGGGACTGAGTTACTAGGGCCCAAGGTGGAGGGGCCTTAATTATGTTATACTTTAGCTATTGAAAAATAGCAGATATACAAGCTCACAGCGCGGCACTCGGTGCCGCGCTGTGAGCTTGTATATCTGCTATTTTTGAAAAGTCGAGAAAATTTGTTCAAATCTTTGAATATATGTATTTTTTAAGCGAACATTTGTAACTAAAATTTTGCTTCTGGGGGGGTCCCTGGAACTAAATATTATGAGATGGGGGTCCGTGGCCAAATACATACCATTTTGGGGGTCCTTCACATGAAAAGGTTTGAGAACCACTGCCATCGAAACATAGATTTTTCAAAAAAAAAACCTTAGAAGGATTTGAAATATTCAACGATTTTCATGATTTCTCAAAAATAGCAGATCTACAAGCTCGCAGCGCGGCACTCGGTGCCGCGCTGTGAGCTTGTATATCTGCTATTTTTCAATAGTTAAAGCACAGGGGCCCCACAGTGAATCCTTGTACCCGGGGCCCAGAATTTGGTGCGACGCCCCGGCACACATCAAAGGGGGCTTGCATGAGCCTCTGCCCTTTTACCCTCGATCCTCTCCAGACCATGAATGCACAATTTACTATGGTGAAAAAGAAACGCAAATCCTCTCTCCATGCCCTACCTCATACATGGGCAACATGAGGCCCGGGGGCCACATGCGGCCCCCACCCTCACTTAATGCGGCCCGCAGGTTAATACCGGAATTCTGAATATATTATTTATTTCATCTGTTACAATTACAAACATGACCTGCATTAATTCCTTTAGTCTATATTAGTAGCTTAATGACTAGTATAGTAGTATTAAAATGTCTTTTTTTTATGTCCAATGTATTTGTATTTAAGTTCATAAAGTTAACATGAGTATATAACTAAATGCATCTGAAATTAAATCAAAATTTACATTTCAGGATTCCAAAAAAAAAAAAAGAAAACAGGATTCCAATTCAAAAGCAGCAAAAATAGCCGATCTACAAGCTCAAAACGCATCGCAGCGCGATGCGTTTTGAGCTTGTAGATCTGCTATTTGTGCTTCTATTGTATGAGATACTAGAATGACAAAGTAGAACATAGCAATATGCAATGTGGCCCTCTGGAGTGAAGGTGGAAATATTGTGGCCCTCTCCATCATCAAAGTTGCCCACCCCTGCCCTACCTGAAGGCAGGGTTGAAGAGAAATGCCTTTTTTTCCAAACTCTCCTGAACATTTTGAATGCAGCATTTTAAGTTGAAATAATAATCGCTCTGTGTAGAAATCCATGCCATACGCCACACATGTCCATTAAAGGCTTGGAATATGCTATAGTTGAGCACGCGGTCGTGCAACCCGAAAATAGCTGATCAACAAGCTCCCGCTTTTTGGGCTAGGGAATGCTTCCGCGTCACTTATGCTTTAACTATTACAAAATAGCAGATATACAAGCTCACAGCGCAGCACCAAGTGCAGTGCTGCAATCAGGGACATGTCTCCATTACGACATGTTGCCACTCCGATATTGACTTCTTATTGTCGGAGTGGCGACACTTCCATAGAGGTTCACTGCAAGCTTGTAGATCTGCTATTTTTGAATAATATTGAAAATCTTGGAAATCTTTGAATACATCTTTTACCAAGAAAACATTTTTAACTCAAATCTTTCTTTCCCCGGGTTCCTGGAGCAAATATATTTTGAGATGGCGGTCCGCAGTCAAATATATATCATTCTAGGCCTAGGGCGGGGGTCAGCAACCCGCGGCTCTTTAGCACCACCCTAGTGGCTCCCTGGAGCTTTTTCAAAAATGTATTAAGGGAAAAATATATATTTTTTGTTTTAATATGGTTTCTGTAGGAGGACAAACATGACACAAGCATTCTTAACGCTTTCCAATGCTGTAAAAATGTGTAGAATAAATATTAAATGTAATGCTCATTATGTATTTGTAGCCTACTTAGTCATGTTGAAAGCAGGCTAATATAGCTAATATAGACTTTTAATATATCGTCACTGTCAGGCAGAAACCTTGTATCTCCAAGTTTCAAATTTGTATGTTTTTTGTTTTGCAAAGTTAAGTCCTGCTTCATCATACAAGACTGACGCACAAAACTAGTGAAAACAGCAGACAGCACACAACGCCTCGCACTTTTGTAAATGATACATACAAAACGAAGTTTTTGACATACAAGGTTTCCACCCGACAACGATGATATATAAGGCTTTTATAATTTTTTGCGGCTCCAGACAGATTTGTTTTTAGTTTCTTTGGTCCAATATGGCTCTTTCAACATTTTGGGTTGCCGACCCCTGTCCTTGACTTGAAAAGGTTGAGGGTGGGTTAAATAAGAAAAATTATAAATCAGAGCAGAAGTGCCCCTTTAGAAATGTCAGCCCCTGCCAGTCTAAATGTCTCTGCATGTTCCTGCATGGCCCGTTGGGAGTGCTGCCGGCAAATTAATGTGTTGATTGTAATAATAATAATAATAGGGTTCAGCCTTCAGGTCTGACAGCTCATCAAAGACAGATAAACATTAACTCTCAAATACCTGGAACGCGCCCGAGTCGCGTTAGATTTTAACCACTTTAACCATTATTTTATGCTTTAACTTTAGAAAAATAGCAGATATACAAGCTCACAGCGCGGCACCGAGTGCCGCGCTGCGAGCTTGTAGATCTGCTATTTTTGAAAAATCGTGAAAATGAAGTGCAAGTCTTTGAATATCTTTGACCCGATCTTTGACCCGACTTCTAAATCCTTCCTCTAAATCAGCTGTTCTCAAACTTTTTCATGTCAAGGACCCCCAAAATCACATTTTTTTCGGCCGCAGACCCCCATCTTAAAATATGTTGTTCCAGGGACCCCCCAGAAGCAGAGATTTGAGTTACAAAAGTCTGCTTTGAAAAATATATATTGAAAAATGTGCACACATTTTCACGATTTTTCAAAAATAGCAGATCTACAAGCTCGCAGCGCGGCACTCGGTGCCGCGCTGTGAGCTTGTAGATCTGCTTTTTTTCAATAGTTAAAGCATTCAATAATTGTAGGCCTAAATGGGTTAAGGGATTGCACGACAACAGTGCAATCATTTCTTTCTGTCCTTAGCATCACAGCCAACATTACAGAGCACACCACAGTTTATCCAAAGTTCAATATAGTTCAGTGGTCTTCAACAGGGGGTCCGGGACCCCTAGGGGGGTCCTCAGAGTTACTACAGGGGGTCCTCCAAATCTTTGTGTGATAGAAACGTTCTCCTTTTCTATATACCCATTTAGACCTAAGCTATAGAATAGGGCTAAATCAGAAATAAGCCTACAAAACAAATATGTTGCTACATACTGTACATGTACTGTAAGCCCCTCCCAAACAGCAAAATGTGTTCCCGGCCTGAATGGGTTAACCATGTGAACACTAGTGTCCTTATTCTGAGAACTTAAGCCAAAAATAGCCGATCTACAAGCTCACAACGCCTCGCACTGCGAGGCGTTGTGAGCTTGTAGATCGGCTATTTTTGGCAAAGAGCTTTGGTGTAGGGGAAAAAGAGCAGACTAAGTACAGAGTGAAAGGTCATGTTTATTTAGTGTTGACGGTTCAGGTGGTTAAATATCTGAAAACACAAATTGACATGAATCCAAAATACACTGATGATCGTGCTGTCAAACGATGACACTATATGGAATCTATGAAAAGGTTGTGGGGGTCCCTGCTAATTCTCTCCCTCAACTAAGGGGTCCTTGGCCTGAAAACGTTGAAGACCCCCGATATAGTTTGTCAAAGTGCAATCACAACATGCTGCAATGTAGCCTAATAATACTAATTTGCATATTCAATTTGCCGTTCAGTTTACTTGAACACAATAGCAAGAGGGAATGTCACAATGGGCCAACATTGGGTGGACAAAAATGCATTCGTCAAAAACATTGCAGATCTACAACCGCCGCAACGTGAAGTGGCGTGAGCTGGCTAATCAGAAATTTCAAGCAAAAAAATTTAAAAAAGTAAGTATAGGCTCATGATATCAGTTAGAAACCTTGTATCTCCAAGTTTAAAATGTGTAGGCCTATGTTTTTTGTTAATTTAAAGCCCTACTTCATCATATGAGAGTGTTGCACAAACGGAGTGAAAATAGCCGATCCACAAGCACACAACGCCTCGCATCGGCGTTGTTGTGTGCTTGTAGATTGGCTATTTTCACTATTTTAAAGCGTTTTAAAAAAATGAATAACATGCAAGGTTTCCACCTGTCAACAAAGTATTATGTTACAGTATATATGGTACAGTAGAAGTGGTTTAAAACCAATGACATTATGCATTCGTTCTGTGAAGCTCACGGGTTTGAACTAAAACGCCATTATTAATTCATTGGTTCTACGACGTCAGAAGAAGCCACTACAGTATCATTTCTCTGTCCACAGGAGAGAGAGGAAAAAAAGCGTCTTTTTACTTTTTCATGTTTGTATGTTTTTTTATGCTCTCTAATGCTGGGCTGCCGAGTTCTGTGTAAATGTGTTTTCTGGAGAGAGAGCAGACAAACAAAGAGAGAGAGAGAGAGCATCGTAGTATATCCCATTCAGAACGGGTACACAAATTGATTATCATTATTTTATGCTTTAACTATTGAAAAATAGCAGATATACAAGCTCACAGCGCGGCACCGAGTGCCGCGCTGCGAGCTTGTAGATCTGCTATTTTTGAAAAATCGCGAAAATTGGACTTTTGACCCGATTCTATAAGTGTCTTTTGAATCCTTCTAAGATTTTTTTGAAAAACACATGTTTCTATATGTCAGCAATCTGGCTATAGCCATCGTCAAAGAAAAGGTCCTTTTCACTTAACTGGAGCTCAGTTAGTCTGTTCTTCAGAGACTACTATGTCAGTGGTTCTCAAACCTTTTCATGTGAAGGACCCCCAAAATGATATGTATTTGGCCACGGACCCCCATCTCAAAATATCTAGTTCCAGGGACCACCCAGAAGCAAAATTTGAGTTACAAACGTTCGCTTTGAAAATACATAATATTCAAAGATTTGCACACATTTTCACGACTTTCTCAAAAATAGCAGATCAAAAGCTCGCAGCGCGGCACTCGGTGCCGCGCTGTGAGCTTGTATATCTGCTATTTTTCACTGGTTAAAGCATTCAACAATGCTAAGGCCTAAATGGGATATTATATTTTTTTCTGGGTCGGAAAGGTCCTGGAAGATTTTCTGCACACGCTGCGCGTAATCATAACAGCCTCAAAGCAGCCATATTTCCATATTACCGTAGTTAGTTGTAATTGAAATAGATGGCTGGAGCGCTTGTTAGGCATCAGGGGGAACATAAGAGATGCGCTTTGAACCGCAAAGGCAAGCAGGAACAGAAAGAAGATAATGGGGTGGGTTGGAGTACAAGTCACACTTGCTTCTGTCGGGCAGAAACCTCGTATCTCCACGTTTGAAACTTTCTATAAATGGGTCACGGAACGGTAGCGAATCTGGTTTATTGGCTAAATTCACAAACAACTGAATTAAATAAATAAATCATACAAGAACAACGTAAATAGCTCAACAAAAGTAACATTCATTGTTTTTTAATTTTTATTCAATGCATCATCTGTAATCAACTGCAATCGACTAATCAAGGGCTTAAATAGATGCATCAGATGTGCAACCTGGCCTGACTAGAAGTTTGTTGACTTGTTGACTGTGATTAGAGCAGTTAGAAACATGGCTAAGTTTAAGGAATGGACAGGGGGAAAAAAGTACAGTTTTGAGCATAGTTCACAAGTTCTATGTCAAAGGAACAGTGGTTACTCTAATGAACAAATTTGTCAGAGAGGGTTGAATAATTTCAAGCACAACTGTAGAAGCTCATGCATGACAAGATCGTGATGCGAGTAGATCGTCTGTTTCTGAAAAGATTTGGGGGGAAATTGCAAGTGTGGTTGCCGTGACGCGAGTCGCGAGGAATCCACTGGGAAATGATTTCCGTCTTAGCATTTATATTCTATATACTGTGATATCATGTGAAGCATGACCAAAAGCTTCACCTTTCTGTTGTGCAGCCGCCCGTGTTGGGGAAGTTACTTTGAAAGCGTAACTTGTACAGTTACAAGTAACTCACCATGGCAGTAACTTGATCAAGTTAAAGTTATACCCCAGGAGAAATGTAACTTATAAACTTTCAAGTTATATAGAAAAAGTAACTCGAGTAACTTTTCTTCCACATTTGGTGTACATGAAACAAAGTATAATATCCTACAAAAAAAGTCACATACCAGCAGAAATTATGCCCAGTCTCAACTGAGTATTATGTTTTATTTCAAAACGTTATGAAAATGATGTCTGTTGAGGACATTTGATCGTCAATCTTAACAAAACTTAAATGTAAAATTATAACTTCGTTTGTAACTTCTTGTAACTTGCAACTTGAGCCAAAAATGACCCAAAAAGTATCTCAGTTACTTGACGAGTTACATAAATATGAATGTAACGCAGTTACCAGCAAGTTACAGCAAAATGTAACTTAGTTATGTAACTCAGTTACATTTTATGTAACTTTAACTTCCCCAACACTGCGCCCAACCCAGATAACATTACTCAGAAAGTACAATATTGTGCTGTATGCAGACTATGGAAGAGGAAAGTAATGAAGAAGAGTTTTGTGGATTCTCTGCTTCAGCCGTGGCTGGCCCGAACCGTGAGCAAAGTGAACTGGCAACTGACAACGGAGAGTTGACAGAAGAAGAAGAAGAGGGAGCTGGCACAACCGAACAGAGTGAACTGGGAACAGACAATGGAGAGTCAACAGCCATGGACTCGGCCATGACTGGCCCGAACCATGAGTCAACCAATGAGGAAGAACAGGCCCCATCACCCCAATCCTCCTCTTTCTCCCTATCTCCAATGCCTCTTCTAGAATTCACGAATGGAATGAATGAACTCATTAACACTGCGCTAAAAATGACCCCGGCCAGACGCCCGGTCAAAGGCCCGGCGCCACAACCACCACAGGCCAAACGCCCGGCTCCACAACCACCATCCTTGAAAACGCCTGAAATTGACCCCGCCGTGCCCCAGAAATCTGTGGCCTGGGTGCTTTCGCCCCCACCCATCCCTCAACGACCACAACGACAGAAGACCTGGGCCTCCCAACTGGACAATACGTTCAGCCGTTGATGTCAGCTGGGTCCGATATTATACCCAGCAACTAACGTATCTGGACCCGAGGCTCCTCTAGGCGCTTTTATTAAGCAGGCTCACAACATTTCTACTGTAATTTCAAATAGAGTGTCCAGGACAAGCAGTGGCTCTGCTAATTTAGCTAATTTAACGTGCATTCCCTGTAGGGGCTATAGTACAGTAAAATGTCATAAAATAAACCTGGCACTTTTTAACATCAGGTCACTTTTAAACAAGCCATCCTCTGTACATGATATAATCTGTGAAGAAAAATTAGATATCATTTTTTTAACAGAGACATGGCTGGGCTCAGATGGAGCTGTTGCACTAGGCGTCGCCTGTCCACCAAACTATCATTTTATTCAATCAGTGCGAGAAGGAAAAAGAGGCGGAGGCTTGGCATACATTTTCTCTGATATTTTTAAATTCAAGCCCCTGTATTTTGGAAGTTTTTCATCCTTTGAATATCAAGCTAACTTATTTGAGAGTAAATCCTCTGTTCTAATGATTACGATATATCGCCCACCAAAATGTAGCAAATCCTTATTTCTTACAGAAATATCAGAACTTCTATCTATCTGTTCCACGGACTATGAGAGAACCCTTATTGCTGGCGATACAAATCTACATGTAGACATTGTTACAGATCTTATGGCTATGAGTTTTGTACAATTATTGCATTCCCTTGATTTTGTTCAGCATGTTACCGGGCCAACCCACAATCAAGGCCACACTCTTGATGTTGTGATCTCTAAAGGGCTAAATATTTCTATGGACAGAATCATCGCTAAGCCTGACCTATCAGACCATTATTTACTGTGTTTTAATATGACTGTCTCCGATTTAGAAAGAAATAATAGAGAATATACTATAAAAAGGAGATTTTTCGGATCTTCTTCAGCAGAAGAGTTTGCTTGCCATTTTGCATGTTCACCCCCTCTTCCTGATATTAACTCAGTAAATGATATGGTTCACCGTTTTAATCTTAACTTAGAGTCAGCTCTGGATATAGTAGCTCCTATGAAAACTAAAAAGAAACTTAACTCCAAAGTGACACCCTGGATAAACGATCATATACGTTCACTCAAAAAACAATGCCGCAGAGCAGAGCGAGCTTGGAGAAAAAATAAACTAACTATCCACCTACAGATTTTTAAGTCTTCAACAGCCGCTTACAATAAAGCCATGCGTCTGGCTAGGCAGGCCTATTTTTCCGGAATCATTAATGACAATAAGAACAATGCTAGGGTCTTATTCTCTACCATTGAACGCCTTTTAAACCCTCCCCAGTCCTACAAGCAGTCACTCCTTGCCTCTAAAGCAAAGTGTAATGAGTTTGCATCCTTCTTTGACAACAAAATTGAGAACATTCGAGCTGGTATTCTGAATAATACTGTCACAAATGCAAATGCGGTTAATGGTGCCATGTGTAAAAGTGTCGATAAATCTAGGGGGAGCCTAGTATCATTTCGTGCAATTGATGAAGAGGAACTTCGTAAAACCATATCGCAAATGACATCATCTTCTTGCTCGCTGGATGCAATACCCACGCCGTTTCTCAAAGAGGTTGTAGACTGTGTTATTGAAGATATCCTAAAAATAGTAAATAGCTCTATACAATCAGGTGTCTTTCCAGACTCACTGAAAACGGCTGTAGTTAAACCCTTACTCAAGAAACCCAACCTTGACCCGTCCGTGCTGGGTAATTATAGACCCATCTCTAATTTACCTTTTCTGGGCAAGGTCCTTGAAAAAATTATCTTTCATCAATTGGATGTGTTTCTGCAGAACAATAAGGTGCACAACAAATTCCAATCCGGCTTCAGGAAAGGACACAGCACAGAAACTGCACTTGTAAAAGTTATTAATGATCTTAGGGTGGCTGCTGACAACAAAGATGTGTCCGTTCTCCTACTGCTGGACCTAACGGCGGCTTTTGACACAATCGACCATACAATTCTAATACAACGTCTCGAACACTGGGTAGGACTGTCTGGGACTGCTCTGTCCTGGTTTTACTCTTACCTAACAGGCAGAAGCTACTTTGTTAATCTAGCTGACTTTGAGTCAAACAAACACAAGATCTGCTCTGGTATTCCACAGGGCTCAATTCTTGGACCTGTATTATTCTCCCTCTATATACTGCCGCTGGGAGAACTTATTTCCGCTCACGGTGTGAATTTCCATTTCTATGCTGATGACACCCAGTTGTACCTTTCGGTGGCTCCGGATGACCCCTGTGCTCTAGACCCATTGCTGACGTGCGTGTCTAGCATAAAATAATGGATGAGTGAGAACTTTCTCAAGCTAAATGAGGACAAGACAGAAGTTCTCATAATTGGTTCTACTGCCCAAAGAGAATCAATAATAAGTAGACTTGGTAACCTGGCTAAAGAAAGTAACACCTCTGTAAAGAACCTGGGGGTGATCATTGATGCTGAATTAAATTTTAATACACACATTAATCATGTCACGAAGATTGCCTTCTTTCACCTTAGAAATATTGCACGAATTAGAGCTTATCTGTCGCTGAACGATGCAAAAACGCTGATCCACGCTTTCGTTTTCTCTCGGCTGGATTACTGCAACGCACTTCTCTCTGGTCTGCCAAAGAAAACAACTGACAGACTACAACTTGTTCAAAATGCGGCAGCCAGAGTTTTAACTAAAACTAAGATAAGAGAACATATTACTCCAGTCTTAGCGTCGCTACACTGGCTCCCGGTTGTTTTTAGGATTGATTTTAAAATACTTTTACTTGTTTATAAAGCTCTAAATGGTCTGGCACCTCCGTACCTCTATGACTGCCTGCATAGATATGTTCCAACCCGCCCACTCAGGTCCTCTAGTGCAGACCTACTTGAGGCGCCAACAATGAAATATAAAAAATATGGTGAAGCAGCTTTCTGCTTCTACGGACCGACAGCTTGGAATAAACTCCCACTACACCTAAGACAGGCAGCCTCTGTGGATAGCTTTAAAGCACAGCTCAAGACCTATTTCTTTACTCTTGCTTTTAGCTAAATTTTTAAATCCCTGTGCTGCTAATTGACGTCCGCACTGTTCTGAAATTGTTATTTCTCTGCTTAATTGTAATAATTGTAATTTCTTTTTATTCTGTATTTTTTATTTTATTTTACTGTTTCTCTGTTAAGCACTTGTGCTTCATTTTCTGCTCTGTAAAGCGCTTTGAGCTGCATTTCATGTCATGAAAGGTGCTATACAAATAAAGTTGTATTATTATTATTATTATTATGGACTTCTGACACTATGGAGCGGAGTTTATCCGGACAAGTGACATTTGTGCGAGTGAATGGGAAATGTACTTGTCCAAAGGACAAGTGCCTCAAAAAGTTAAGGTCAAGCCGTTTAGGCATAGCTTAGGCCTAGTTTTACCACTTGGAACACAGGCTATTTGTTTTGTCCATTTCTTACAGTACAGTACAGTACAGTACAGTACAGTGCAGTACAGTACAGTACAGTACAGTACAGTACAGTAGCAGCTTCACAGTACGTGCCATGTTTCCATGCTCCTGACAGGATGAAATGTAGCCCAGCTCCCCATGGACTGCGTGCAGGGGCGTCACACCAAATTCTGGGCCCTGGGTACAAGGATTCACTGTGGGCCCCCCATGAATGTTAACTATTGAAAAATAGCAGATATACAAGCTCACAGCGCGGCACCGAGTGCCGCGCTGCGAGCTTGTAGATCTGCTATTTTTGAAAAATTGTGAAAATGTGTGCAAGAAACCCATGTTTCCATGTCAGTGATGCTCAAACTTTTTCACGTCAAGGACCCCCAAAATGATATGAATTTGGCCACGGACCCCCATCTCAAAATATTAAGTTTTTGTAACTCAAAAAGCAAAATTTGAGTTACAAATGTTCGCTTAAAAAATACATATTCAAAGATTTGCGCTATTTTCAAAAATAGCAGATCTACAAGCTTGCAGCGCGGCACTCGGTGCCGCGCTGTGAGCTTGTATATCTGCTATTTTTCAATAGCTAAAGTTGCTAGGGCCCCTCCACCTTGGGCCCTAGAAACTCAGTCCCACTTTCCTACCCCTTGTGACGCCCCAGACTGCATGGATCCACTGTAACAATGTCTTCTGTTGTCTCTGTGGGGCCAGGAGAGAAGTCAACTCACTGCTTATCCCGCCAAGACCGCTAACTAGTCTACTTGCCAGCCCATAGAGCCCCATTGTGAACCCGGACATATTGAGTACACCAAGGTTTTATGTTATAAATGTTGAGTAAGGGTCTCCAGCATGTAGAAACTGCCGGATGCTAACTTGCATATGTTGAGCAATTGTCATAATTTGCATAATTAGCTTTAATTAGCATAATCCCCTATAATAATGGATAATATGTCAAAAACTTATTGGCCGATTTGAACAATATTGGAGTGGTTTTGGGGGTTATTGAGGATGCTGAATCCATTTTCTAAATACAAAATGGCCGTTTTAAACCGGAAATGGCCTTATACCAACTTAAAGTGGGTGATTTTGATACTTTTTTATGTTGTATATGGCCATTTCCGGTTTAAAACGGCCATTTTGAATTTAGAAAATGTCAGAAATGGATTCAGCATTCTCAATAACCCCCAAAACCACTCCAATATTGTTCAAATCAGCCAATCAGTTTTTGACATATTATTCATTATTATGGGGGATTATGCTAAATAAATCGAATTATGCAAATTATGAAAATTGCTCAACATAATTATGCAATTTAGCATCCGGCAGTTTCTAAATGCTGGGAACCCATACTCAACATTTCTAACATAAAACCTTGGTGTACTCAATATGCCAGGGTTCAGATTCTGGCAAGTGGACTAAACAGTTTAATGAAAAACATATGTTTCTATATCAGTGGTGCTCAAACTTTTTCATGTCGAGCACCCCAGGGAATTATATGTATTTGGCCACGGAACCCCATCTGAAAATATGTTGTTCCGGGGACCCCCAGCAGCAAATAGTTGAGTTAGAAATGCTCACTTCAGAAATGTATATATTCAAAGATTTGCACACATTGTCATGGTTTTTCAGCAGATCTACAAGCTCATAGCGCGGCACCGAGTGCCACGCTATGAGCTTGTAGATCTGCTATTTTTGAATAGCCAATGTAAAACTAATGTTTTTTTCCAGATCCAAATGGCTTATACAGCTGCATGGGGGTCACAGGGGGAAGGTTCCACTCCCAGCTCAATATAACATCTTTATTGTCAATCCACGTCCTACACCACGGATGAATACACACTGCACAGGAGCACTGCAGTGGTTAGACAATACAAACAACCCCATACGTGAATAATAACGCAATCCTACTAATAAACAACCTAATGTCAGTCTGTCCGATGTCTGTCTGATATACACGCATGCTGACATGACTGACACTAAACATATACCACCACCTGTACTGAGCATGCGTCCCCGACATGGTCACAGCTGCATGCTGAAACAGTGCCCAAATTTGGAGACGACTGACATCGGTCTGGGTTCTCCAACATCACTTCTGAGAGATTTCATACTCATATACTGTGCCCACCCACCCAAACTGCACATACATCGGAGCACATGAGTTCAAACAGGCAAGGACTAGTGTAATGTATATACTGCAATGCAAGAAGAATATACACATTGAAATCAGAGTTTAGACCTGAGGCCAACTCTGCAAAATGCCTTCTAAAAATCAGTAGGGAAGATACTCTCAACAAAAACATGCAGTAATCCTTGTCTCTATACTGCCTCCCCCTGGCCAGCCGGGGCGCCTGATGGAGGGGAAAAGGAACTGGTTGGAATAACGTGTTCCTTCCACGCGCTACGTCCAACTGGGGAAGCTCCCCCCTGTC
This sequence comes from Nannobrachium achirus, assembly GCF_963921795.1. NCBI lineage: Eukaryota > Metazoa > Chordata > Actinopteri > Myctophiformes > Myctophidae > Nannobrachium > Nannobrachium achirus. The sequence continues at coordinate 8,929,019 of NC_137825.1, read as the reverse complement.
AGGTGATAAGAAGCGGCTTGCTCAATCCTCATGCACTGAAGGAAGCATGCGCTCAGTTCAGGGCTCTCCCCAGGTTGGCAGAGGGAGAGCAGAGCCCAGGATTACAGCTTAGGCTAGAGGGTTAAAAATCAGTAGGCCTATAATAGCTTTCTGCCCGAGGCCACGAGCATGGTCCGGGCACCCCCAAGGCTGCAATACCAACCTGACAGCGTGTCGCGGGTTCGAATCCCGTCCCCAACGACGACCTTTGCTGCGTGTCACTCCCGGTCTCTCTCCCCATTTCCTGACAGTCTACTGTCCTACCAATAAAGGCATAAAACATATGTTTTTATTTCTTTTTCATCAGTGTAAAAAAGGTAGTCAAGGAACATTGTTCGTCATAGTTTTTGTAGTCTAAACTAACACTGGTCCAGTGCAGTCCAAGCATGTCAGTGAAAATCCAACATCACAGTCCTCAGCCAGCAGCTTTTTACTGTTTATACCTTCTTTTCTTTTTGGAGCTGTGTGGAACACAAGCTCCCTATACGTGGCCGTGTGTGTGGGTCTGTCTCCGTCCGTCCGTCCGTGTCTGTAGCCTCAAAGTTTGGCACGCTACTCCTCCCACAGTTTTTGCACCACACACTCGCGCCATATGTCAAATCGACCGGCTTACTCGGGAATCGTGTGCTAGTAACTTGCTAAGAGAAAGGTTCTATAGTTTAATTGATATTAATTTATTAGTGAATTAATTTTCCCCATTGACTTATAATGGGAATTGCAAAAACTCACATTCAAGTATTTTTCTCTCGTAAACCATAGGAGCTACAGTTTCAAACCTCGGAGAGGAGATTCATAATGATTTTAAGAAAGAATCCAAAAATAATTACATCACTCGGCCTCATGGTGGCGCTATAACGGGCCACTTTGCGTTTTGCCCCGTAACTCTTGAACCGTAGATCGGAAAATTAAAATTCTTTTTTCCCTGGATTCCTTGGGTCAAGACGCATCTCCCCATATAGGCCACGCCCATTTGCGCCAGGATAGATTTTCCACCATCTTGAATTTTCTCCAAAACACACTTTTTGCACCTTTTCCTACATCTTTTCTTCAAATGTCACAAAAATCGGTACACATGATCCTGGGTGACCAGAGAGGTGCTACACACACACACACACACACACACACACACACACACACACACACACACACACACACACACACACACACACACACACACACACACACACACACACACACACACACACACACACACACACACAGCTCCACTTCGAACAGAGGTTCGATTTTTTTTCTTAATTACAATTTGGACAGATTTGGACCAGACCCAAGACCTCTCAGCTGTATTAACACATCACACTGACATACAGTAATGACTTCTGTGTACGGGCATGGTGTGTGCGCATGTCGTGTGCGTGCATGCATGCGTGCGCGCGTGCACGTGTGATTAACTGCCACCGCCTGTACTTCAGGAAGTCCATCAGACAGTCATAAACCGGAGCCATGTTTATGGCGTACCGTATGATTAATAATGGTTTACAGAGGACATGCAGGTGACATTTACACGCCTGTGTGACATCTGTATTAGACGGCACAACGTCACCAACCTACATTATAGGCCAGGTACTGTACGCTGCCATACATTAAAGTTTAATGTGATTATTATCGTGATAAATGTGGCTGCACTTTATTTGGGGGGGGGTTAGTAGCGTTTATTTCAGGGTTAGCATTAATAACGTCGGACAGCAGATATTCACGTGAGCAGCACTCGCGCATTCATAACGGTAATGCTCTAGTGCTGGGGTGGGCAACTTTGGTGATGGAGAGGCCCACTATATTTCTACACTCATTCCAGAGGGCCACTATATTTCTACACTCGCTCCAGACCCCTTATCACGACCTAAATTATTGCCCTGCTTCGTCATTCTATGTCACATGCATAATTTCAAATGCATTTAGTCATGTTAACTTTAGGAACTTAAATACAAAAATAAATTTGAATACTAGTGAGCTACTAATAGAGATCCAAGTATTAAAGTGTGTCATGTTTGCAGATTTGGAATTGTAACACATGCTGAAATCAATATATCAGTATTCCAATATTAACCTGCAAGCTGCATTACAGTAAGTGAAGGTGGGGGCAGCCACTCTGTGCCGCGTGATGAGAGCTTGTATATCTGCTATTTTTCAATAGTTAAAGCATAAAATAATGATACACTATAATGTGTACCCGTTCTAAATGGGTCAATGACATAGTTCAATGTTGAAAATGAGTGGTTTTCCCCTTTAAGTACAGTAGGCCTACTTGAGACTCTTACCACCTTATTCCTGGCCCTCTCCATGGGCGCCGCCATTGCCTTTTTGCTTCATTCAACATCTTCTCACTTCCTCCTTTCTTCTTCTTCTTTGGTGTTTACTGGCGGTTGGCAAACCATTTAAGGTGCATTACCGCCACCAACTGGACTGGAGTGTGTAATACAGTACATTTGTGCTGAGTTTCAGCTTCTTAGTGCAATTAATATACAGTGCCCTCCCAATATATATATCCCTTCACAACATTGTCCAATCTATGACTACGACATTGCTGTCCTAGTCGGCACAAATTCCTCTCTTAGTACGTCATCCAGATCTTCTCCACTTATCTCATCAATGTCTAGGAACCGCCTAGCTGCATCCAACAGCATCTTGATTCTCTCTGATTTGCTTGGCATTGCTACAGCACAGTTTATCACCATTGCAATAAAAAATGCAAAGAATATCTTCTTATCAAATCCGATGACTTGTTCTGCTACATTCCTTTTTCCTCCGGTTCCTTTTGCACCATTTCCTTCCCCTCCAGACTCTTCACTGCTTCTGCATATGATATGACATAATGTTCTTTTCTTTCCTGATCCTGTTTACCTTTACTTCCTTTATTCTTTTCGGACACTGTGCAGATTTACAATTGACTATTTTACTTACTATTACTATTACTATCTACTACAATGTTACTGTTGTCGGCTCCGGCCGTAAGAAGTGGCTTAAAGCAAGTCAAACTTACAATCATGGGTAACTATCTGCTCCATCATTCACTGGAGTCACTCAACATGCTATAATTATGTCCCCTTAATGTTGTACTGTACTGTTTTGTATTGTACTGTATTGTATGTATTGTATGTTTTGTATGGATACTTGTACAGCCTGCCCAGGGACTACAGATGCAAATTAGCTCATGGCTAACTCTGGCTCATTTACATTGACGTGAAAACTGACATGTTGTTGATTAATGTGCTTTGTCCCTGACAAATAAACAAATAAATAAATAAATAAATAGATCCCGCATAATGGTTTCCCCCCCTAGTTAGTACACTTGGCTGGCACTTGATCCTCCTCACATTAACTGTTACAATCTTCCTTTCCACACCTTCCACATGAGTTGTGAGAATGTGAGTGAGGCCAGGTGAGCAGGGGCGTCAATTGGGTATGGCAGGGGTATGCAGCTGCCATACCCTGGGTCCAGGGGGGAAAATAAAAGTTACTTTTAAATATAAATCCATGAATGTCTTTTTGTCTATCTGCACTGGTTATTATGTTGTTAAATTACAGTATATAGTAATAACTACAAATACAACATTTAACAAAATGGTCACTTTAACAAGGTATTATGATTATATTCTCCAGACTTGTATTCTTCCCAGCTTGACAAAATGGTATATTCCCAGGTTCTGCAGGTTAGCTGCACGTGCAATGCATTATTGTTAATTGTGGCATGTTTAGCTGCATATGAACAACCGTTCCAGGCTGCCATATCCAGCCCAAGAAACCATAGAAACCTGTGAAAAAAACTTTTTTTCAGACGTTGTGAAAATAGCCGATCTACATGCTCACAAAGCCTCGCAGAACCGTGTTATACAAAATGTAATGCCTCTTTTCCATGAGGACTCCCATCTTTGCCATTGGTTGCCACTGGCCAGGTGAGATTGGTGATTGAGAGTGAGTGACAGCGGGTGAGAGGGGTGGATCCAATCCATGGAGCAGTGCTGCTTTTTTTCCTACAAGCACCATTTTCCAGGGTGAACAATGGTTTGATTATATTCTGAATGCCTGAATTTTACGACAACAAAACTGCACAAAAAAACACACGGCTTTCCCCCTGTGTAATTGAAAAAAAGCTTTTTTGGACAGCTAAATGAATTAGTAGCGGTTATCTGGCAGACTGGCTTGAATCCCCGTACAAATGATAATCTACTGCATACTGTACGTCTTACAATGTGAATTGAAATGGTTTGCTCAGTTCGCACTGTCAGCGGGAGAATTGCTTTCCTTTATCTTATCACAATACAGCAGGGCAGCCGTATAGCCTAATGCAGGGGTTCTCAACCTGTGGGTCAGGGTCCCCAGGGGGGTCCACACATGATTTTGGGGGAAGGACAGTGTGGGACAGTGGGGGACAGTTTGACAAGTTATGGCCAACTTTTAAGACCTTTTTAATACTTCATCAAATCACTTTGCGACGCATTGTGAGCTTGTACAGCTTGTACGTGCCATTGCAAAACTTCACGCATCCTACCATTCATCATCATCATCATCATCAGTTCTCTTGCTCGGCGTCGGGGCGGCGTCATGTGTAGAGCCAATCAGTTTCACCAATCTTCTCCATTTGGGTCGGCTTCATGCAGAGACAGGCCCATTTGGTGTAGGTCCCTGCTGACGGCATCAATCCATCCTGTGCGGGGGGCACCACGGGGGCGTTTCCAACCAGCGTCTTTTGGTTGGAAGTGGAGGATATAGCGTGAGTAGGGTGATCAGGAGGGAGTCTTTTGACGTGGCCGTACCAGCGCATCCGGCGCTGTGCTGCCAGACGGGACGCGGGGGGCTGTTGGGTGCGTCCCACTATTGGCAAGACAATAGATTTTCAGGGGATTTGCCGAACATTGAGCTTGTACATCAGCTATTTTGCAATTGTCATGACCTTCTCTGACTTTGAAGTTTAATTCTACCTATGAAGGTGGCTTCTGCTTTTCAATGGGAATGGAGTGTTTTCTTGCCAATTGCGAGTTTCTGCAAAAAATACGGTCCATTCTCCATTAAAATAGAAAGGCAAAACAGGAAATGAAACATGTGAAAAAAATGCATTTGCAGAAATCTTTCAGGAAAGGGGCAGAACATATTGAAGAGTTGAAATGGCACAGCTGTAGATCTGCTATTTTCAAAGGATTTTTAGACATGTACAAATTTGCTGTTTTCAGGCTGCTCTTTTTCTGGAAAGCGAATGCCCTCGTATTGAGTCCTCTATCGGGCTTCCTTTTGATGAATTCCCTTAGGGGAGGCGGGCATAGACCATTTAGGGTCTTATATATGATACTAGCCTGTTTAAATACCTTAATATTTGCAAAACTCAAGAAATGGTACCTCTGAAGAATATTGCAATGGTGATATGAGTGGGGTTTCCTATCGAACACCTTGAGTGCGCTCTTATATAGTTGTTCAATGGGTTTAAGAGTCGTTATACCTGTGCAAGACCAGTTTGTGAAGCAGTACTCGATATGTGATAAAATCATGCATTGGAGATATGTTTTAGCAGCACTAGCTGTCAAGAAGGGTCTGATTTGTTTAAAGTTTTGAAGGTTGAACTTAATTGTGTTTGCAACCTTTTTTACATGTTCTTTAAAGGTTAGGGTTGAGTCTAGTATGACCCCGAGGTACTTGAACTCTGACACAAGTTCAAGTTCCTCCCCACCCAGAAACGAGAGACAGCCGCTGATACGAACGACCTACGGCCTGGTCGCGACCTAGGCCACGACCTGGAGGTCGTAGGTCCCGGTTCTGGAGGTCGTAGTTCGCGGTACATACTTGTTAGGTCGCGGCCGGTCTAGTTTCGCGACCCCCGGCCGTGGTTGCGCCACCTCGGTCGTCCCCGGGCCGTTGTTGCGCGATCGGGCCGTTGTTCAGCGACCTGGGAAGTCCGCGGTCGTATTTAAAAGGTCTTTTTGCAGAATATTCTAGAGCAGCAGCGCTATTCAACCTTTTGAAGCTTGTGATTGGCTGAACCGGAGGTAGGAAGCGCTCCATTGTAGTCACTTGGACCGCGCGAGGTGCACCAAAACCTATCCTTAACCCTAACCCCAACTCTAACTCTAACCCTAACCTTAACCCTAACCCCAACTCTAACCCTAACCCTAACCCTAACCCTAACCCTAACCCTAACCCTAACCTGCCGACACTGAGTAGCTAACCTGCCGACGCTGTTGAAAACGAGCGCTCCTTCCCTTAGCAAGCGTAGAGTTTCTAAACTCGCGTCCCTTCCCTTAGCAAGCGTAGAGTTTCGATCGCGGCGCTCCTTCCCTTAGCAAGCGTAGAGTTTCTAAACTCGCGTCCCTTCCCTTAGCAAGCGTAGAGTTTCCATCGCGGACTTCCCAGGTCGCTGAATTACGACCGAGATCGCGCAAAACCTCCAGAACCGGGACCTACGACCTCCAAGTCGTGGCCTAAGTCGCGACCAGGCCGTAGGTCGTTTGTATCAGCGGCTCTTGCTGCCAGAAACACATTTGATGACTCCATCACGTCTGGTCTTTTGGAAAAAGCCATGCAGACGGTCTTTTTTGCGTTCAGGAGCAGGCATGTATCTGTAAGCCAGCCCTGAACGCTAGTCAGAACAGAAGTTAAAACCGCTGACACCTCTGCAAAGCTTTTCCCATGGGTTAGTATGACAGAGGGACGTGCTGGGCCCCTGATTCAGCCCGGGAAAAAGAGTTGTAGAGGCCCTCATTGCGTGCTATAGAGAGAGATCTCTCTATAGCGCTGCTGCTACTCAAAGATTTGCCATTTCAGATCATGACAAGTGACAAGCCAGTGGGCCAATTACAGGAGTTATATTTCCTCATTGTCGGGTGGAAACCTTGTATGTCCAAAACCGTTTTAAAAATGATTTAAACTAGTGAAAACAGCCGATCTACAAGCACACAAGCACACAACGGAGGTGTTGCGTGCTTGTAGATCTGCTGTTTTCACTACTTTTGTGCAACAGCCTTGTATGATGAAGCAGTGTTTTGCTTTGCGAAAAAATGTATACATTTGAAACTTGGAGATACAAGGTTTCTGCCCGACAGTGACGATTTGCTGTGTTGGCCACCCAGCCCCCAAAATGGAACGAAGGCCGACATTTTATTTTTATTTTTTTCCTAATGGCCGGCCTGGACCTGCCGGGAATGAACCGGCCGTTCTTGAGTTGTCCCGCTTTTCCCAATGGCCAGCACGTCCCTGGTATGACAGCATCGTCTGGTACTTTTGGTACTTTAGCACATTTTCATGCCAACCATTTGCCATTTTATCATTTTATAGGTCAATGTATACTTTTACTCAAAGACATGGGATTACTTCTTCCACCACATGGTGTTTTTGTTCAATGCCCGAATGTTCTAAATGCTTAAAAAGCTCAACATCAACAAGCATCACGTGACTGTATAGGCCTCTATCCTCTATAGGCCTTAAAGAGTAAAGAATAGTATATTCATGGAGGATATTATATTCATAACTTTTCTTCTCTCTCTCTTTCAACCAAAGCATCACTTTAATGATTCAGGAGGAGAACATTTCTCTGTTGTCCACCACGGCTACAGATGTTTTTCTCTTTTAATTGAGACCATGGGAATGATGTAGGGGGGGGAGAGAGAGAGAGAGAGAGAGAGAGAGAGAGAGAGAGAGAGAGAGAGAGAGAGAGAGAGAGAGAGAGAGAGAGAGAGAGAGAGAGAGAGAGAGAGTGTGTGTGTGTGTGTGTGTGTGTGTGTGTGTGTGTGTGTGTGTGTGTGTGTGTGTGTGTGTGTGTGTGTGTGTGTGTGTGTGTGTGTGTGTGTGTGTGTGTGCACACGCGTGCGGGTGGGAGCGTGTATGTGTGCCTGTACTGTATGTGTGCGTACGTGTGTAATTTATTTCTTTTTCAAATCAACCAGTACATTATCTAGACCAGTGCCCAAGGGGGTCCCCAGCAAAAGTAGTTAACATAGCAGTATTTCTTTTCTAAATTCTCATCCCACAATTTTGCAACCCATTTTTTCACCCAGTGCCAATTGCCTAAGCTGTAATCTTGGGCTCTGCTCTCCCTCTGCCAACCTGGGGAGAGCCCTGAACTGAGCTCATGCTTCCTTCAGTGCATGAGGAGTGAGCAGACCGCTTCTTATCACCTGACAGGGGGGAGTTTCCCTGGTTGGACATATAGCGCGTGGAAGGAACACGTTATTCCAACCAGTTCCTTTCCCCTCCATCGAGGCGCCCCGGCTGGCCAGGGGGAGGCAGTATAGAGACCAGGATTAATGCATGTTTTTTTGTGAAGGTATCTACCCCAGGAGACGCAGGGAGAACATGTAAACTCCACACAGAAAGGCCCTATCGCCAACCCCACCTAGGGTAAGGGCACTGATGACACGAAGGAGAGACCACATACAGCGCCCATAGTATTCCCGGCGGGAATCGAACCCAGGACCTTCTAGCAGTGAGGTGACAGCACTACCGACGGCATCACCGTGCCGCCAGTTGCACCACAAGTATTTTAACCACTTTATCCATTTATACGTTGGCTAAACAAACAGAAGATCTACAAGATGGCAAAATGTCAAGATTTACTCATGGGGGGAAAAGTGCTGTTTAATGAAGGTAGCTGAGCTGGGCAGCAATTAGCCATCATCAATGTGGGTCTAGTTGTGTACGCTGCAACTACAGTAATGTTAACGACCCACAGTACCTGAAGCACTTTATTGGTTGATTAAAGTTCTTGATGGCTTGATTTATTTTCTTTATGGCCTAGTTCAGGGGTCTTCAACGTTTTCAGGCCAAGGACCCCTTAGCTGAGATACAGATGAAGCAGGGACCCTCTCTACATTTTCATCGATTTCATAGATATGATTCATAGATTTGTTTGACAGCACTGTCATCAGTCGATGTTGGATTCGTGTTTTTTCAGACATTTAATCACTTAAATTGTCGATACTTTGTAAACTTGACATATCACTCGGTACTTGGACTGCTCTTTTTTACCTCCACACCGAGCCTATTTGTCGAAAATAGCCGATCTACAAGCTCTCAACGCCTCGCGCTGTGAGGCGTTGAGAGCTTGTAGATCGGCTATTTTAGGCAAAAGTTCTCCTGATGCAAGGGGTAAAGTTGTTAATCTAAAAGAAGTATCCTATCACACAATGATTTGGCGGCCCCCCTGTAGTAACTCTGGGGAATCCCTGGGCAGTTTTTTTTTTATCCTTGTGAAGATCTTTTCTTTGGTGAGACAAGATGGCGAGCCAGCTAGGATGCCCATGGACACTGATCAAAAGGAACTGTTCCTTATGTTTACTTTTTGGACTTGATTAAGACTCAAAACTGAAAACAACTAAAACAATATTGATGTGTCTTACATATTTTCAGATTTAGACTGAATTGAACTGATTAAAGACTATAGTGACAAATACAGGACCATTGTGTCAAAAACATTTCATTTTCGGACTCAGAGCAACTTTGAAATCGTAGGATATTTACTTGCAGACTATGAAAAACTGATCTGCGACCCACAAATAGGTCCCTGAGGTAAACTAAACGACTGCAGTTTCTTTTTGAGAACATCTTTTGGGGGTCATCAGGTCAGGTCAGGTGAAGAGTTTATTCGTAGCGCGCGCACACACGCACGCACGCACACACACACACACACACACACACACACACACACACACACACACACACACACACACACACACACACACACACACACACACACACACACACACACACACACACACACACACACACACACACACACACACACACACACACACACACACAAAGCACTAAACCCATAGGCTACAGGTGAGTGAGAGTGGGGGCGTACATACATTTCCATACAAATGAAAACAGTACACAACGTGCGTGTCAGAATCACTTCACAAAGGAGTACGACGAGAGTGACCCTTATATTAGTGGATCCTGACCCCCGGGTCTATGGAGTGTGGATGCAGGAATCCCCAGGCGGTCACAGCCTACGCTGTGCCAAATACTATAGCGAACACTACAGAGATACCTCGTAATTGCACCATGAAATGAACCACGTATCCCCTGATCCCTGTGTGTGCGCGTGTGTGTGTGCGTGCACACATGCATGTGTGTGTGCGTGCACACATGCATGTGTGTGTGCGTGCACACATGCATGCATGTGAGAGATATACAGTTTAATACATATCTCGTCTCTGTCAGGTGGAAACCACAAATAAAAAGAAAAAAAACAAAACTGTTACTTTCAAATAAATTAATTAAAAAATTGCAAAATTGCAGATCTACAAGCTTGAAACACACTCTGCTACTTTTGATTATTTTTTGTGACGCTGTATAGTGTAATCGAGTAGGGGCATAACATTTAAAAAACTCAAAGTTAGAATATGGAGTTATTACTGTATGCTACTACAACATGCATGCATGTGTGTAAACATGTGTTTATTTGCACATGCAGATTTTATTTATTTTTTATATGACTTTAATTTGCTGATCTACAAGCTTGCGATGCTTTAGTAGCTGAGGTTGGCACCAGAGACCTGTAAGTTCTGATCCTCCACTCCATTTCCATAAACACTGTCAATTTACTGTACATTAACTGTATGTTTACTGTATGTTTACTGTACATGCTGAGCTACCGCCTCTCTCATCTAATTACCATAGCGGGCATTTCCAAAAGGCTCACACACACACACACACACGCACACACACGCATGTGCACGCGCACACGCACACGCACACACACACACACCAGCATATATGAGCGAACCTAGAAAGGTACAAACATCGGTCACAATGCGTACGTCCCACTGCGACAACGTGGACGATGAATTATTCAATATTGAACTTAGAGCCAACGTCTCTCTGATGTAACACCGCTGTGAAGTAACAAGTATATAACATGGTTACATTTTAAACCTGCCTGAGAAATGTGTGTGTGTGTGTGTGTGCCATCTGCGGAACGTTGTGAGCATGTAGATCAGCCGTTTTTCAAAATTTAAAGGTGATATACCATGCAAATTCACTTTTCCTATTTTAAAACCTTTTTTTGGGGTCCCACTAGCACCTTCTATCCTCACAAAGTCCCATTTCAGACCGTTGTGTCTTTCTCTGGTTTTGGGAAGGTGGAGGTTAAAAGCATCCAGATTTGCTGCCGTTTGTGACGTCATAAACGAGAGCCATTCAAAAATGAGAGGCTCTCTATTCAGGAGTGGTAATTTAGCCTCAAACCTTTTGAAAAACGTTTTTTGGGACATAAACAATATGACATAATTACTTTTTAAATGCATGGTGTATCACCGTTAAGGTTAAATACGACTAAAATATGGCATTAACAAAATCCAAAACATATTGATGACCCCACATGTACAGAATATTGTGGTGTGTGTGTGTGTGTGTGTGTGTGTGTGTGTGAGTGTGTGTGTGTGTGTGTGTGTGTGTGTGTGTGTGTGTGCACACGTGCAGTGATAGAAAAAGTTTCATTACTTAAGTAAAAATATCAATACTAAATATTCTGTTACAAGTAAAAGTCCGGAATTCAAAATGTAGGCCTAATTGAGTAAAATACGAAAGTGTTGACATAATAATGAGTACCAAAAATAAAGGTACAAAACTGTTTGAAAATGGTCACGGCATAAAATAGGGCTAAATTCTTTTATGTATGTTTTATAATATTAGAATGTATAACTAGTTTTCAAATAAATGTAGTAGAATGGAGTAAAAGTACTAACCCTACAATATTTGGAACCGAGATGTGTAGTGGAGAAGAAGTAAAAGAAGGCTACTGGAAATTGGAAATACTCAAGTAAAGTACAAAATACCTCAAAATAGTACTTAAGTACATTACTTAAGTAAATGTACTTAGTTACTTTACACCACTGACTGCATGCGTGCGCTGGTGTGTGCAGTATATACGCGCATGCACATACACACACACGTGTGTGTGTGTGTGTGTGTGTGTGTGTGTGTGTGTGTGTGTGTGTGTGTGTGTGTGTGTGTGTGTGTGTGTGTGTGTGTGTGTGTTTGTGTGTGTGGTGGGGGGGGTCTCTCTCAGCAACCTGTCAGACACGGGTGGGGGGTCTCCAAGGATAAAAGGTTGCAAACCGCACTGCACACAGTGGCGTCACTTCAGCAAAAGCTAAGGTATGGCAACATGACTGGTGTCTTGCACGCGCGCAAAGGCGCGCGTGCAAGACACCGGTCATGTTGCCATACCTTATAGCAACAAGCATGATGGAATAATTTTAAGAAGTACATTGCCATACCCAACTGACGCCTCTGCGCTGCACTAGAGATGGAGACAAGGCGATGGTAGAAGCCATTAGGATACAATAATAACCATAATGATGATAATCTGACCTCAGGGGACGCGTTCGTTTCAACGACCCCCAATCACAGCCACGGCCACGCCCCTTTATGCTAATCAGCTGGCTAATCGCAAACGCCGGCACATTTGTTCCTAGATCAGTGCAGTGGTCGAAACAAGTACTCACATGTTTTACTTGAGTAAAAGTATCAATACTGCAATGTAGAAATACTCTGTTAGGGTGCCCTCACACCAAAATACCTGTGAGAGTGGAATCCACGTTCCGCCAATGCATTTCAATGAGAGTGAAGCGGTTTCGTGCCAGCAGAGGATTTCTGCAAAAAACGCTCCCTTCTCATTGAAATGCATTGGCAGGACGTGGATTCCACTCTCATAGGTATTTTGGTGTGAGGGCACCCTTACAAGTAGAAGTCCAGAATTCAAAATGTACTTGAGTGAAAGTGCAAAAGTATAATAACGATGCAGCGCATTGTGAGCTTGTAGATCGGCTATTTTCAAATGGCCAAAATGTAGGCTATGAATGGCTGAAGTGTTTATGTATGTTTCGAAGTAATAATACAAATCTACTAATAAGTAACCTGTAACTAAAGTTTGCAAATAAATGTAGTGGAGCAAAAGTACAATATTGGGATCTCAGATGTAGTGGAGTAGAAGTAAAAGTATTGGAAATTGTACAAATACCTAAACTTGTACATAAAGGGGAGTAGCACTCATTTTCAACTTTGAACTATGTCATTAACACTTTGCAAGCCACGGGGAGCCCCTTAATATTAAAACTGGAATATACCGGACATCTGAGCAAGGAGTCTCAGCCGCTCCGTCTTTTACTGTACTGGGTCATTAAAAACGAAATAAATGATTTTTATCCGAAAATCGGCGATCGCCTAACCTTCCCTAGGCACCACTCGTCCATCGATAGCGCATGGCTCGTCTGACATGAAGCAGAAGTGACGTCAGGTCCATTCCTTCCAGAGACTTCCCAGCAGCCGTCCGTTTACTGTTTAGACGATAACATTAGCATAGCTGGAGTGCTAAGGGCTAAGCTAGCCAAAATGGTCACATCGACTGTTCAGTCATTCTTGGATTATATGCGCACGGATCGCGCACGCGAAACGCACGGGGAGAAGATGCCTCGGCCAAAACTGCCACTCTATCCCAATGGAGAGCCAGATAATCACGGTGGGCTAACGACCTGGGGATTGAAAAAAAGAAAAAAACAACGGCGCCGTCCAAGAAGGAGGGGTGGCGGGCTCATGTTTATAAACATAATATTATGTCTCAGATCATAATACAATAATAGAAATTTCACGGCTAATCTATCAACAGCCATTCTATTTCGGCTAGCAAAGTGTTAATATACCTTAGAGGAGTTGTGTGGAAATAAGAAAAAAGTCTCCCGGTGCCATGGCACTGGTCCTACATCTCATTGTTCCTACATCCCAGAATCTGGTGCCTAAACCTAACCCTAACCTCAGTAAAACTATGCCTAAGCCTAAACCTAACCCAAACCTCTGTAAAACTATGCGTAAACCTAACCTAACCCTAAAGCCTCGATCAGAGTCTGCAGTCTCCACCGCAAATTTTAGGTGGAAAGCTTTCCACTCAAGTCAGAAAATAAGTGAAGGCCATCATAGTCAGTCACGGACACGGTGAAGTCCTATTCACCGTGACTGACTGGTCCAGGTCAACCAATCAGTGAACGGGGAGAAGAGCCTATCTGTCTGAAAGTAAAAACAGAGAGATGTGTCGGGACTCGCGGTGGAAAGCTCTTCACCGCGAGGAATGACGTGACGTTGTAGTTTCATGACCCAAAAAGACTACACCCGGTGGATAGCCTTCCACCGCGGAGCCGACTCTGATCGAGGCTTAACTAAATTTGGACTTATGAGATGTAGGACTGAGATGTAGGACTGAGATGTAGGACTTATGGGCAGTCCCCAGTCTCCCCCCGTCTGTGTTGCGTAGAACTGGAGGATTGATTGTGGGGTACATGGTTTGCAAAGTACACCACAAAGTACTTTGCAAGCCAATGAGTGCATGATGCAGGGACGTGCAGAGAATGTTAGAGAGGCAGGGGCTGACTTTTCTAAAAGGGCCTTTTGGTGAAACTTCGAAAATAGCAGACCTCCAAGCTCGCAACGCGTCGCAACGCGTCGCAGTGCGGCGCGTTGTGAGCTTTTTTCAGGTGCTTAATACCACTCTGAACTAAGCATAATCAAGTCAATACTGGAGATGTGGCGTAACGGCATGGATTTCTACACAGAGAGGGCAATTCTTTCAACATGAGATGCTGCATTCAAGTTCAGGAGAGTTTGGACAAGGCAATTCTCTTGAATGCTGCCTTCGGGTATGACTTTGATGACTATGTGAGACTTTGATGTCTATGTGTGCACGTGCCTGGCATGTGTGCACGTGCCTGAGTGGTATTTTTCCAGAACAAAACATTTTGTAGTCATGGCACTTGAGTAAAGACATCTAATCAGGGGAAAAGATGCACTTAAGCCAAACCACTTGATAACAGCAACAACCTACAGAGAATGAGAGCTGACTGAGTGGAAGATTAACCTATTTAGGCCTAGAAATATTGACTGCTTTAACCAGTGAAAAATAGCAGATATACAAGCTCACAGCTTGTAGATCTGCTATTTTTGAAAAAGTCATGAAAATGTGTGCAAATCTTTGAATATATGTATTTTCAAAGCGAACGGTTGTAACTCAAATTTGGCTTCTGGGTGGTCCCTGGAACTAGATATTTTGAGATGCGGGTCCGTGGCCAAATAAATATCATTTTGGGGGTCCTTCACATGAAAAGGTTTGAGAACCACTGACATAGTAGTCTCTCAAGAACAGACTAACTGAGCTCCATTTAAGTGAAAAGTACCTTTTCTTTGACGATGGCTGGCCAGATTGCTGACATAGAAACATAGGTTTTTCAAAAGAAACCTTAGAAGGATTCAAAAGACACTTATAGAATCGGGTCAAAATTCAAATTTTCACGATTTTTCAAAAATAGCAGATCTACAAGCTCGCAGTGCGGCACTCGGTGCCGCGCTGTGAGCTTGTATATCTGCTATTTTTCAATAGTTAAAGCATAAAATAATGATACACAAAATGTGTACCCGTTCTAAATGGTTTAATGTGAAACGCGTTGGGGTCAATCAGCTGTGACACCAACATGCTGCCACATGCTAACAAGCCGCACCCAGAACGCTGTCAGCGAAGCCTGTGTGTACAGACAGACTAGAGCTGACGCTGAAGGCTAACAAACACTACGCTGAGAGGGTCCTTGGGTCCGGGCTTCCATTTGCATATTATTTATATTACGGGAGAAAACAACAAGCTGAAAAAAACGCCCTTCAGTAGAGTCTGATGGAGGACTTTATGGTTTACCCCGACGAGCAAGAGAGATGCTGCTGAACAGGGAACTCCAGTCACGTTATTAAAGGAGTAGTTCACCCCCAAAATGACTTTTTTTCTATTGATTACTCATGCCATGGAGACTAGAGTTCAATAATTTCTTTTGGTTTTTGTCACATTCCTAAGACAAAAATGTGATAACAATAAATTTACCCCCATTCATTCCGGATGGTGACCCGTTTCGAAACGGGTCACCATCCGGAATCAATGGGGGTAGATTTACTCTAATTAAATTGTTGTCTTAGGAATGTGACAAAAAACCAAAAAATATTATTGAACTCTACTCTCCATGGCATGAGTAATCAATAGAAAAAAAGTCATTTTGGGGGTGAACTACTCCTTTAAATATATTTTTCTCTTTCTTATAGTTTTTATCCCACGATTTTGTAACCCATTTTTCACCCAGTGCCAATTGCCTATGTAATCCTGGTCTCTGCTCTCCCTCTGCCGCGCCTGGGGAGACAACGGACTGACCTCATGCTTCCTTCTATGCACGAGGAGCCCAAGTTGCTTCTTTTCACCTGACAGGGGGATTTTCCCGGTTTGGACGTAGCGCGTGGAAGGAACACGTTATTCCAACCAGTTCTTTTCCCCTCCATCAGGCGCCCTGGCTGGCCAGGGGGAGGCAGTATTGAGACCAGGATTACTGCATGTTTTTGTGAGGGCATCTACCCTAGGAGACACGGGGAGAACATGCAAACTCCACACAGAAAGGCCCTATCGCCAACCCCACCTAGGGTGTGGGCGCTGATGAGGGAACACGCCACCAGCGCCCACAGTGTCCCCCGGTGTTGAATGTGAATGTATTTTTGATGCTACTTTATATGTTGATGAATTCAATACCAAGGACCGCCAACGGAAACAAGACCGCAAGGGCTTTTGGGGTGATCCTTTTAGGAATTGTGTTTTGACTGTACTTGTGCTGTGCTAATTACTTGCACCCCAGCAGAGCGTGAAAGTACTGCGTTCGGCTGCGTATATATGTAGGTACGGTATGTCGGTGTCTGTGTGTGTTTAAGCCCGTGTAGCCCAATCAGAGACTAGCATTTCTGGCAACGTCATTTGAGACAGGCAGAAAGATGACCGTGTGGAGAAGGCGCAGGAACTCCTGAACAGAGTGGAGGTGGAATGTGCTAAGGTTGGCCTCAGACTGAATGCAAAGAAGACTGAGGTAATCACCTATAACATCCACACGGACCATCCACCGATTACAACATCAGATGGCAACGCTCTGCGAGAGGTCAATGACTTCAAATACTTGGGTTCCTGGATGAACTCCACAGAACAGGACCTTAAGGTCAGGAAGGCACTAGCGTGGAGGGCCCTGAACGGTATGTCAAGAGTGTGGTGCTCGAATCCCCCCCCGACACAAAGCTGAGCCTATTCCACGCCACTGTGGAGTCTGTCCTCCTGTATGGCTGCGAAAGTTGACCGAGAGAGAGAAAGCTCACAAAGTTCACTGTACTATATTGGTGTGAAATGGCACGAGGGACTCCCACAAAAAGACCACCACAAAAAGCGGTGCACTCAGAAGTGCCCTTTTTTGAGGTTTGAGCCACTGCCCCCTCAGTGCTCTCTGCACTGCCCTGCTGGGCAGGTCTCAGGACCTCGCCACAACAAGGCCTATAGGGAAAGGTCTACTCCTGCTGGAGTGCACACATAGACACCAAAGGGGGCTTGAGCCCCTGCCCTTTTATCAGTCTGTAAAAAGTGCCCTCTCCAGAACATGAATGTTGAAAGTTTTTACTATGCCATATCTGAAGGCAGCATTCAAGAGAATTGCCTTGTCCAAACTCTCCTGAACTTGAATGCAGCATCTTATGTTGAAAGAATTGCCCTCTTCTGTGTAGAAATCCAAGCCGGTACGCCACATCTCCAGTATTGACTTAATTATGCTGTGTGGTATCACTCACCGAAAATAGCCGACCTCCAAGCTCACAACGCGTCACGCTTTTGATCTGAGTAAACTACAAATACCTAAAAATCTTACTTGAGTAAATGTGCTTAGTTACTCATCAGACGTGCGCGTGGCGCTCCTCAGAGGGTGTGCAGCGCTGGGAGAGGAGAGGAGAGGAGAGGAGACAGATCAGAGCGCTTGTCCTTGTGTGTCACATTATGTGTGCAATCACGTCAAGGATAATTGGAAGTGTGGGGGGGGAATGCCGAGTGAGGATTGGAGGGCGACGCGGCGGGGACGTAAACAGTGCCGAGGCGTGCACAGTCACATCCCCGCTGGCGGCACGGAAACCTGGTATGTCATTTCTTCTGGGGAAAAGAAAACGAAAAAAGAAATACATGTTCTAAATATGTACAGTAGTTATTCCATGTGTACACATGTGTTAATGTTTAGTCTAAAAAAATCTTGTTATACCGGCATAATACCCAGTGGTACAACTATACAAGTTTTTTTTTACCCGGCTGTGAGCTTGTACATCTGCTATTTTTGAGAACCACTGATCTAAACCCTAAGATGTTTTCAGAGGAACGTTGCCATCTATATACAGTGGCGGAAGTGTGGTGCAAAGAATTCTCCAGTAAATTCCCGCAGAAAGAGGTAGATATTATTAATGCAGTCCATTTATCATATACTATAGGAAAAAAATCACACCTGTGTAAAGTGAGCTGTGCTCACTTCGCATGGTGTTCTTGTACGGGCCGTTCTGTCCGTCTCTGCGTACTTTCCAAGACGTTATTCTCCGTGTGAGGTTAGTCTTGTGCTCATACAGACACTCATACATACATACATACATACATACATACATACATACACACAAAGCCAGATGTAGGCGCCGTTAGCAACAAGTCAACAAGTAGGTCGGGAGTGGCTTATTGTCGGTATCAGCCGGTAACACGCGGGAGTCTGTCCCCGTTACAATGCGCTAGACCCCTGGGAGATGGACTGCTGAGGTGGAGCGCCACACCTACCATCAGCTCCCAGTACTTGCCGCACGACTTGCCAAGCCATGCTACTCATACGCTGAGTTGGCGGTGCCCGGAATCGAACCCATGACCTTGCAGTACAAAGGCGAGAGCTCTACCGACTGAGCTAGCCGTTAGCCCCGCTCGAAAAACTAAAATTACACCGAGTATTTCCCGGTTTTAATATGCTAAACACATTCACTTTAAAAACGAGCTTGTAGATTGGTTATTTTGCGCTACTTTTTTGACCTGACACCATTGTATGACGAAGTACAGTAGCGCATTAATTTACACTGAATCACACAATGTTACGAAACGCGGAGATGCGAGTTTTCTTCCCGCGCGGCACCAACAACATGCATGCACACAGCGGGCACCCTATGTCACATAATGATGCTGCGCGCTGCGGTCCCATTAACCCATTTAGGCCGAGAATTATTGAATGCTTTAAAAGGATCCCGGGCTAATACGACAAATATGCCTTAATACATTATAATTGTCCTCTATAACTACAATGTAAAATTAAAAACACCTTAAATATTTTATTTCTTCTAGAAATATCTAATCTTTCACTAAATAGGGGAAATGCCTTGCCGCAAGTTGATGATGTCATAAATGTCATGTGTCATTTTTGAAGCGGTGAAAACCGCTTCCAATGAATGGCTTTGTGTGTATCACGCCCATATATGGTCATTTCAGTCCAGAATGAACAGGCTTTTTCAAAAACAGAATGTCTGTTTAATTACCATATATGGTGATCTCAGTCCAGAATGAACAGGGTTTTTCAAAAACACAAAGTATGTTACCTTATGTCCATATATGGTCACTCCAGGCCAGAATGAACAGGTTTTTCCTGTTCATTCTTCAGTCCAGAATGAATAGGCTTTTTCAAAAAGCAAAATGTCGATGTCCCTCCCGGTTAGATGAATGGATACTTTGAGGATTGGTCAAGCTTCACATGATAATTTGGCCTTCAGGGTTTAAAATATGTAGTAAGCCACAAATACATTCAGAATAGAGGTTTTATCTGTCCACCGCTTCACTTCGAACCGAGGTTTGATTTTTATGGCATGCATGTGCAAAAAAACAAAACACAAAGACATTTGAAAAATTGATTTGATGCTCATTAACCATAGGAAGTATTACGTTTGTTTTTATTTGCACATGCATGCCATAAATTCCATAGGGATAGATCACAAATTACATTTATGACATCATCAACTTGCGACAGACATTTCCCCTATTGAGTGAAAGATTAGCTATTTCTAGAAGAAATAAAATAATTAAGGTGTTTTTAATTTTACATTGTATTTATAGAGGACAATTATAATGTATTAAGGCATATTTGTCGTATTAGCCAGGGATCCCTTTAACAATTAAAAAATAGCAGATATACAAGCTCACAGCGTGGCACCGAGTGCCACGCTGCGAGCTTGTAGATGTGCCATTTTTTGAAAAATCTAGATTTCTTTTGCATGTCGTTGAATATATATATCTTTTTAAAAGCGAACCTTTGTAACTCGGATATTTGTTTCTGGGGGTTCCCTGAAACAACATATTTTGAGAAGGGGGTCCGTGGCCAAATGCATGTAATTTTAGGGGTCCTTGACATGAAAACATTTGAGAACCACTAATTTAGAAGAAGGATTTAGAAAGAATCGGGTCAAAATTATTCAAAGACTTGCACAAATGTTCAAGATTTTTCTAAAATAGCAGATCTACAAGCTCACAGCCGTGCTGTGAGCTTGTAGATCTGCTATTTTTTTCAATATCTAAAGCACAAAATAAAGGTTAAAGTGGTTCAAATCTGCTTCCCGGTCTAAATAGCTTAAAATCATTCATACAGGCTAATTAGCTTTTGTTTACGCGGCTAAGGGGGGTATCGTCAACTCATTTTAATTGCCGATGCTAAGCTGTCAAGTGCACAAAAACAACAATAATGATATGGAAAACAAATATGTACGCATGTTTCCCTGCTGGAGCCATGCATCCCAGATGCACGCTCGCTGCATGGAGATAATAGGAAGGAAACGTACCAAGATCTGGTGTCAAAATATTATAATGTTTGTGTTGTTTTCAGGGGTCTTTTTATAAACAAAGAGTTGGCTTTTAATAATTCATTAACATAAACATATATAATCATTGCCTGGTATACATTATCATGAGGCTTTGAGGCTTGGACTGTATATGGAATAACAAGTCAGCAGTGGTGTGAAGTAGCTAAGTACGTGTACTGTATTGAAGTACTGTACTTAGGGCTGTCACAATTATTGCATAATCGTCTAATCGTGATTATTTGACATTATCACAATTATTTTGTCATAATCGTCATAATCTTGAATGTTGAAAAAATTCCGAAATAGTGGAAATAGCCGATCTACAAGCTAACAACGCGTCGCATCGCGACGTGTTGTGAGCTTGTAGATCGGCTATTTCCACTATCAAAGTTATTTTTTAAGTGGTAAGTTGTCAAATATGTCAGTAATTTCTTTGTATATTTAGGTTATGTGTCATATCTACCATGCGCAACTTCAAAACCTAAAAGCCAAACAGAAATGTAATTATCAACGACAAAAACACAATTAAATCGTTAATCGCCATGTAAAATGTCATATCGTGACAGCCCTAACTGTACTTGAGGTATCTTTGTACTTAACTGGAGAATTTCCAATTTTCAATACTTTTACTTCTACTCCACTACATCTCAGAGGAAAATATTGTACTTTTACTCCACTGCAAGTATTTGAAAACTCAAGTAAGCTAGATGCAGAATAGATACTCCATGACCCAAATCTAGAGAACATTTTTTTAACTCAAACCTTTGCTTCTCGGGGTCCCTGGAACAAAATATTTTGAGATGGGGGTCCACGGCCACATACGTGCATATCATTTTGGGGGTCCTTGACATGACAAAGTTTGAGAACCACAGGCCATTTCTAGAAAAGTCTTCTAAATACTAGGTTTTCTGGGGGGAAAAATATATATATATTAGTGGTTCTCAAACTTGGGTCCATGTCAAGGACCCCCAAAATGATAGATATGTGTCCGCAGACCCCCATCTCAAATCATTCTGTTCCAGGGACCCCCAGAAGCAAAGATTTTAGTTAAAAATATTCACTCTAGATTTGGGTCTTGTTCTGCATCTAGCTTAGGCTAGGGCTCCACCAAAATGACGGCGTCGTGCCGGCGTCGGACGGCGTCAAAAAATGAACTGGGGCGAATTTGAGCGTCCGACGCGGACGTTGACGTCGGCAGTGGAGCACCCTTCATTGATTAAAACAGGAGCGTTCCCAGCGTTGACGTTGACGCGACGCTCGACGCGCCCGGTGGAGCCGGGGGGTTAGGGGCACAGACTCTTTGGCAAACGCTAGGTCGCTTTTACTTTGTAGAACTTTACTTTGCGTGGTACAGGTTCTGTCCCATTGGTTGGTCAAGGTTCATGGTAACTTAACGCTCCACAGGTGATGCAGCGTGTTGTAAGCTTAGTTGTACGGGTCCCTGTAACAAAATATTTTCTTCTAGAAAATAGGCTATTAATTTGAGGGGTCCTTGCTTTAAACAACACTAGGAAGCCAGGCCCAAATAAGCAACTATTCCTAAGCAACCGTCGAAAAGCAGTCAACGCTCATAAGTGTAGGTCACTGGCAGGTCAGGTTTCTGAACCGTCCACACTACAGCGCAGACGATACGACGAGTGAGAGAGAAATGGTTCCATCTTCTAATGAGCGTTAGTGAGGACCAAAGTTAAACGAAGATAGGGTTGAGAATGGCTGAAGAGCTCTTTTAAATGTACGAGGAGTCTTTCCAAAGCATCCTAAACAGACATGAACCACTTGCTCCGTTACTGGGTCACTGTATATGGGACTGCCTTATGTTTCCACTCTACACACCAGCATGCATAAATCATGAAAGCCAAGAGAATTCACACAGAATAGATAGAGAGGGAGGAAGAGAGAGAGACTTTGTATTAAAAGATGCACAGCCCCGGCGCACCACAGAGCAAAAATTCACAACGCAAATTCAAGAAGGAATTGTGGCGTTCGAATGTCTTTTATGCAAGGCAAACAGAGGAGTTCTTTCTTTTCTGAGGAAGATTATATAAACTGTTCCGTCTAAAGAGCTGTGTGCATTTGTCTCCGTCAGGCGGGAAACCTTGTATGTCCAAAACGGTTCCTTTTTCTTACTCGTTATTGAGGAAAGAAATTAAGATGGTGAAAATAGCCGATCTACAAGCTCGCAAACACGTTGTGAGCTTGTAGGTCTGAAGAGGGTCTACGGATAGCTTGTATACAGTAGATCTGCTATTTTCAACACTTTTGTGTGACACACTCGCATGATTTAAAGAACCCCGATTCAAACAAGCCCAAAAGCTTTTTTGGGTGTATCCTTTTAGTTGACTTTGTACCAGGGAACTGTACTCCATCCATCCATCCATCCATCTTCAACCGCTTATCCGGAATCGGGTCGCGGGGATAACAGTTCCAACTGAGACTTCCAGATTTCCTTATCCTGAGCAACTTCCCCCACTCCCTCAGGGAGTATACCGAGGCGTTCCCAAGCCAGTTTGGAGATATAATCCTTCCATCTGGTCTTTGGTCCGCCACGGGGTCTCCTCCCAGTGGGACGCGTATCGAGGACCTTCCTAGGAAGGCGCTCGGGGGGCATCCGTACTAGATGCCCCAACCACCTAAGCTGACTCCTTTCCAAGTGTAGGAGCAGCGGTTCTACTCCAAGTCTCTCTCGGGTGATTGAACTTCTCAGCCACCCTCCTGAGAAAACTCATTTCGGCCGCTTGGAACTGTACTCAACAAACTCTAATAAAGAAAAAAAAAACATTTATAATATGGAGATACAAGGTTTCGGCCCGACGGCGCCAACATAATGCACATACTGTACAAACATTTTATTTAGGTCATAATCTTTGCCTGACTACGGAAGCTATTGAAGGCATGCGACGTATACGGTACAATTGGGGCGTTCGCCAGATGGTGTACGTCTACAGTAATATTCAGAGGGACTTCACACAAGTTCAGACAGAGTACAAGTACAACAGCCGTGGGACTGTAGGAGAGCACACACTATCAAGGAGAACACAAGCACACATTACAAAACCCGTTTAAACACTTTTCAACCTCGCTTCTCTATTTTGGGGCGGCTTGTCATTACAGGCCAAAGATGTCACAAAGTTTTACCCAAAGTTTTAGCTTCTACCACTTTTTGTGGTCATACGTTCAGATACTGGATTCTGATTGGCTTAAAACAGTGGTAAATCAGTCAACAACCTTGAGTTGGCTCATGGACCCCGCCCACTGTTGTGTTGCAGTTGTATAACTAAATAACCTTGCAAGTTACAACTGTGTTTTCTTTCATTTATATGGTAGAAGTGGTAGAAAAGCAATATACCATTCGAGGGTCGTGGTTTTCAACTCTGAAACAGTGGTAAATCAGCAAACAACCCACTCCCTCTCATGGTAAACGGCTTACTAGATGCCCGGGTAGCTTAATCGGTAGACCACAAGGACCACAAGGTCATGGGTTCGATCCCGGGCGCCGGGAGCGTATGAGTAGCACAGATTGGGTGCAGCAAGTTGTGCGGTAAGTACTGGTGAGCTGATGGTAGGTGTGGCGCTCCACCTCAGTAATCCATCTCCCAAGGGTCTAGCACAGAGGTATTCAACAGGGGGTCCGGGACCCCTAAGGGGTCCTCAGAGTTACTACAGGGGGTCTGCCAAATCTTTGTGTGATCATGTTTGATCACTTGAACACTAGCCTCCCTATTCTTAGTGGAACATTAGCCAAAAAAACAGCAGATCTACAAGCTCACAACGCCTCGCGCTGCGAGGCGTTCTGAGCTTGTAGATCGGCTATTTGTTGGCACAGAGGTTTGGTGCAGAGGGAAAGGAATAGCAGACTAGTAGGTATTCAAGTGGTTAAATATGAAAATATACATTAATCCAACCTACGCAGATGATAGCGCTGTCAAGTCTAAACTGTACAAGAAATAATCCATGTACATTTTTAATCTGCAACACAGTTTTATACGATATGTAGTGGGGGTCCTTGCTTCGTCTCTCTCAGAGCTAAGGGGTCCTTGGCCTGAAAACGTTGAAGACCCCTGGTCTAGCGCATTGCAGCGAGGACAGACTCCCACATGTTACGGCTGATACCGACAATAAGCCGACCTACTTCTTTTAAAACATTTCAAAGCATTTCTAAGATACAAAAAAAAGAAAGATCTACAACTTCATAGCGCAGTGATATTCAACTGGCGGCCCGTGGGCCAAATTCGCTCCCAGCAGAGCTTTGTCGTGGCCCCTGGAGAACATTCCATATTCCAATGTAAAGATAAATGTAACAAATAATTGGAGAAATCTCGCTATTCCTACGTCCCATCATTTCGACTAAGGGAGTCGGCAGGTTAGCAACTCACCCACATCACGGTTAGGGTTTGGTTTAGGTTTAGGCATGAGGTTAACATTCACCCACGTCGAAAGGATATGAACCGTCGAACAGATACTATATGTCGCAATGTCAACACGCTCCCCAAATTATAATTGGAGGGTTGGTTGTACACCCTGTCCGTTGTTCAGCCATTTATTCTTTCCACCATGGAGCTCTCGGTAGCTCGGCAACATACAAGAGCTCAACAGATGAGAGCTGAGTGCAGTTCATCCATCCATTTGAAACCATTTCTGGGTCTTGAGTGGATGCTGTCCAATAATCATCCCCAAGAAATAATTCCCCTGGATCTTCCATTTTCTCCATCATCATTCTCTTCAAACACATCTTGTCGGGTGCTCAAAACAAAAAGCAAAAACCTTTCTTTGGAACATGTAAACACTTCACCTTGCCAGCCTGCCTCAATTACTCTTCCCGCAAAGACGCTTTCATGCTTCCATGCCAATGACCCATGCAGAAGCAGCAGAACATGCTGAAATACTACTCCTCTTTTCTTCTACAACATAATCATCATTATTATGATTATACTTGGAGGTAGTAAATAATACGCTTATTTTTCCCCCACTTCTCATTTGAAGCCCTTCCAATGTCTGACTGTTAAGAGACGGACACATTTGAAATTTGTGAGCCGACCATCTGTCTCCAGACACCAAACGGACCCATACGAAAGCAAAGTGCACAGCAAGCAAGCGAGCAAATATTTAATCACGCTCCATACTTTGAGTCCAAGGATGAGGCCTTCTACATGTTATGTCCCTTGCAGGCTTTGATTCCACTCATTAAAAAGATCCACTCAAGTGACACGTTTTAGATAAAAGCCTCACACATTCAGTAAGCCTTTTTAGGACAAGCGGTATGTTATATGGTAGAGCTTTGCATAAATGGTTTGCATTAGCAATGTCATAATTTAAAAAAAGGTTAATGGCCTCTAAGCTCGGCATCCATATTGGAAATAAATTGGGCCTCTTCCTAATTTCCTTCATACCAATGATACTAATGAAGGCTCTGTTCCATTCTGGGTGTTACCAATGATACTAATGAAGGCTCTGTTCCATTCTGCTCAAACAGAGTCAGTGTTACCAATGATACTAATGAAGGCTCTGTTCCATTCTGGTCAAACAGAGCCAGTGTTACCAATGATACTAATGAAGGCTCTGTTCCATTCTGGGTGTTACCAATGATACTAATGAAGGCTCTGTTCCATTCTGCTCAAACAGTCAGTGTTACCAACTGGCAATAACACACCTAGCCCAGCCTCCCCTGACCCTTCTCTGTATTTACCTACTGTATATATGTTTTGCACTGTTTATTTTATTTTTATTTAGATTCTTAGAGGCGGACTCTTCAAGGAGAGGTGGATTTTCAAGAATCCTAAAACCACCCCGGTACAGTTAGGTTCTTGTAAAGGAGCGCTCGTTTTCTTTTGACCATGTGTAACGGAGGTGATCCGAACCTCCCCACCCGGGTTCGTACCCGGGTCTCCCACGCGAAAGTCCAATATCTTAACCACTAGACCAAAGAGACATCTCTTTGGTCTGGGGGAGATACTAGACTTTTGAGGCTTCAAGGCTGGGGCTGCGACTCTCTCCGGCACACTCACCCCCCTTTGACCTCCTCCTACGGGGAAGCCCGATTCCGGGTCACGGCACCAATGTAACGGAGGTGATCCGAACCTCCCCACCCGGGTTCGTACCCGGGTCTCCCACGCGAAAGTCCAATATTTTAACCACTAGACCAAAGAGACATCTCTTTGGTCTGGGGGAGATACTAGACTTTTGAGGCTTCAAGGCTGGGGCTGCGACTCTCTCCGTCACACATGACGGATCCACGTGAGTCACCGTGTCGAGCGTCGCGAAGGTCACATGAGCCGACTCAGCGCCGTCCCGTCCGAGTTATGTCATGATAGGGACAGAAATCTCTCCCCCCCCCACGACTTTTGGCACCTCCGCACGGTCCAAGTGAAGTGAACAGGGACGTGCTGGGCCCCTGGTTCAGCCCGGGAAAAAGAGTTGGAGAGGCCCTCATTGCGCGCTATAGAGAGAGATCTCTCTCTATAGCGCTGCTGCTACATTAATTGGCCAGTGGGCCAATTACTGTACATGAGTTATATTTCGTCGTTGTCGGGTGGAAACCTTGTATGTCCAAAACCGTTTGTTTTGTATTTATCATTTTGAAAATGATTTTAACTAGTGAAAACAGCCGATCTACAAGCACACAACGCCTCGCACCGCGAGGCGTTGTGTGCTTGTAGATCTCCTGTTTTCACTACTTTTGAGCAATGGCCCTGTATGATGAAGCAGGCCTTTGCTTTGCGAAACAATTCATACATTTGAAACTTGGAGATGAGGTTTCAGTGACAATTTACTTTGTTGGCCGCCCAGCCCCAAAATGGACATTATATTTTGAAATTTTTTCCTAATGGCCAGGCCGGGAATGAACCGGCCATTCGGGAGTTGTCCCGCTTTTCCCAATGGCCAGCACGTCCCTGGAAGTGAACACGGTTCGCGACAGAGCAGTGTGCACTTGACATCACTGCCATGATTCTATTCGATAGTATGAACCTTTAAAATCCACCCCCGCTTGAAAATTCACCCCTATGAGCCTTGAAAATCCTGATTTTGAAGGCTCCAATGACGCCGGCCTGTGTGTGTCTGGTTGTGTCTGAGCTGATTGAAGGTACACGTTCAAGTTCATTACATCATCGTCATATGATATGGATGGAGGAAACGATGCCAACCGCGTCCAGCTGTGTGTTGTGATGAGAAGGCACCATGCAGTCCTTAGTCAGCCTTAAAGTGTGCTGGCGGCACATTGCTGTCACGGCCCTAAACAATGATTCAATTAGATGTGAACAGGCCTCTTTGCATTACTGTACAAGTACTGGCCTGCATGCAATGTGTGGTTTAATCCATTTAGAACGGACCCGTACACACATTGTGTATCATTATTTTATGCTTTAACTATTGAAAAATAGCAGATATACAAGCTCACAGCGCGGCACCGAGTGCCGCGCTGCGAGCTTGTAGATCTGCTATTTTTGAAAAATCGTGAAAATTATAATTTTGACACGATTCTATAAGTGTCTTTTGAATCCTTCAAAGGTTTTTTTGAAAAACCTAGGTTTCTATGTCAACAATCTGGCTATGGCCATCATCAAAGAAAAGGTCCTTTTCACTTAACTGGAGCTCATTTAGTCTGTTCTTGAGAGACTACTGTGTCAGTGTGGTTCTAAAACGTTTTCATGTGAAGGACCCCCAAAATTATATTTATTTGGCCACAGAGCCGCATCTCAAAATATTTAGTTCCAGGGACCACCCAGAAGCAAAATTTGAGTTACAAACGTTCGCTTTGAATATGCACATATTCAAAGATTTGCACACATTTTCACGACTTTTTCCAAAAATAGCAGATCTACAAGCTCGCAGCGCGGCACTCGGTGCCGCGCTGTGAGCTTGTATATCTGCTATTTTTCACTGGTTAAAGCATTCAATAATTCTAGGCCTGAATGGGTTTTAATCCCCCCCAGAAAATGCTGTAACGTCCTTATGCAACCACCTGGAATGCAAAGCCCACGTAACTGTAACGTCCTTATGCAACCACCTGGAATGCAAAGCCCACGTAACTGTAACGTCCTTATGCAACCACCTGGAATGCAAAGCCCACGTAACTGTAACGTCCTTATGCAACCACCTGGAATGCAAAGCCCACGTAACTGTAACGTCCTTATGCAACCACCTGGAATGCAAAGCCCACGTAACTGTAACGTCCTTATGCAACCACCTGGAATGCAAAGCCCACGTAACTGTAACGTCCTTATGCAACCACCTGGAATGCAAAGCCCACGTAACTGTAACGTCCTTATGCAACCACCTGGAATGCAAAGCCCACGTAACTGTAACGTCCTTATGCAACCACCTGGAATGCAAAGCCCACGTAACTGTAACGTCCTTATGCAACCACCTGGAATGCAAAGCCCACGTAACTGTAACATCCTTATGCATCCACCTGGAATGCAAGGCCCACGTAACTGTAACGTCCTTATGCAACCACCTGGAATGCAAGGCCCACGTAACTGTAACGTCCTTATGCAACCACCTGGAATGCAAGGCCCACGTAACTGTAACGTCCTTATGCAACCACCTGGAATGCAAAGCCCACGTAACTGTAACGTCCTTATGCAACCACCTGGAATGCAAAGCCCACGTAACTGCCAGAGCCAAGCTGTCGGGGGACACCGTGGGAGAGGCTGCAATGCATGGGCTTCTGTTGTACACAGGGACGTGCTGGCCATTGGGGAAAGCGGGACAACTCCCGAACGGCCGGTTCATTCCCGGCCGGTCCAGGCCGGCCATTAGGGAAAAAAATTAAAATAAAATGTCAGCCTTCGTTCCATTTCGTTCCAACAGCAGATCTACAAGCACACAACGCTCGGCTGTTTTCACTAGTTTAAATCATTTTTAAAATGATAAATACAAAACAAACGGTTTCGGACATACAAGGTTTCCACCCGTCAACGACAAAATATAACTCATGTACAGTAATTGGCCCACTGGCTTGTCACTTGTCATGATCTGAAATGGCAAATCTTTGAGTAGCAGAAGCAGCAGCGCTATAGAGAGATCTCTCTCTATAGCACGCAATGAGGGCCTCTACAACTCTTTTTCCCGGGCTGAATCAGGGGCCCAGCACGTCCCTGGTTGTACACACACATACATTACACCACTACACACCAGTACATTATTCACGTTTTGCTAAAGCAAAAGTATCAGTAACCTATTGTAGAGATAATCTACAAAATCCTCCCCAAGGACCACTGGTGGTCCCTGGACCACTGGTTGAAAACCCCTGTAGTGTCTATGCAGTACTGAGGCAACACCGCACGTGAAGTCTAACATGAATGGCGTCGCTGTCACGCGGAAAACTTGCATCTCCATTTTTTTTTCATGAATTAAACCAGTAAGACTCCCTATTTGGGCGGTAAGCGACCGTCAGGTCACATGTATACACCGCTTTGCGTGATTTTAGGGCAAAATCTGTAGGAGCAGTGTCCAAAAATGTGTTTTAAAAAAATAGGCCTGATGGTGGCGCTAAATGGGACAGATGCATGTTGGTGACAGGACTGTAGACATACTGTGTGCCGCTTTGCGCGATTTTAGGGAAAGATCTGTCCAAAAATCTGTTTCGCAAGAATCACCCTCATGGTGGCGCTAGAAGAGGGCCATGTCAGAAATGAGTGGAGGGTGGAGGTTGTGGTTTGGCAGCCAATGAGTATGTGTGCAAAGTTTGGCATGGATAGGGGCAACAGTAGCGGAGATATGAGTAGGCGTAAATGAAAACATGTTAATCATGTCACCTTTTCTTTTCTCTAATGACTAAAATATGAACCCTTGTAAAAAAACAAAGTTGTCCTTTAAAGAGGCGGTGCCATAGTCTTGTACTTTTTCTGGTTTTCATGTGTCTAGGAGGTTGACAGTACTTCATTAGACCCCCTCCCCTGGTGTGGTTGTAATGAGAAATTATGTATTGCCTTTATTTGGGTTTTTGCTGTAGGCTGCCACCTTGTGGGGTCAAACGTGCCGGTCCAAAAACACACATACTTATTACATCATAGAATCAACCCCTCCCCTAATTACCATTCACCCAACATACGTGGGTGTGGCTAACTTCAGCTGGGTCACCACCCATCATGACAACCACGCATACCAATGAACTGGTTCGTGTGGCCACATAAAAACATAATTTTAACTCTTTCTGTACACTTTTTTGGAAAAAATCTTCCTCCTAGTATAATCATAATACCTGATAATCATATTTTAGAGGGGGGGGGGGGGGGGGGGGGGGAATCATGGCACCACCTCTTTAACAACATCAACCTGAGTGAACGCACCAAACTAGAACCAATAGAGGTACAGCTGTTGAGGAGAAAGTGGAGCTGGATTGGTCTCACACTGAGGAAAAGCAACACGTCAATAACCAAACAGGCTCTAACGTGGAACCCACAAGGCAAGCGGAGCAGAGGAAGAGACAAAAATATCGAAGAAGCACAGAGTAAGAAGTGAAAGAGAAGGGACTGAGGTGGAAACAGCTGGAGAGGATCGATGGCCCAAGACCATTCATCAATGCTCTACGTTCTGAAAGGAATAGAAAGGCCTAAATAAAACTACAACATTTCAGATGACTAAAACTAAATATAATTATATTCAAAAGACTATATGACTAAAACTAAAAAAAAAATACTGTCAAAATTAACACTGCAACACAGTAGCCTATACAAATCAAATGGGTTGTAATGTTTGATACTGATCACAACATAAGCTCTTATTGTGAAGTTGGAGATACACGTTATCAGACACCTTATTGTGACAAGCACTAGACCGGATGTCAGTTGATCCCCGGTACTCCTACAAGGACGTTGAATAAACAAGAGCTCCTGCGTTAAGCTGAAAGTTATATCTTGTACCTGTGTCCATTATTATATAGTTGGCTATAGTACACATTGTATATAGACCATCACAACATGGTGTCAGAGTAAAAGTAGCAAGACTATGGACCCGCGAAAAAAAGAAAAAGAAGAAAAAAAAGAAAAGAAAAAGAAAGACGAGGGAAAATCGAAGATGGATGCTTTTGGAGTACCTACCCCCAAGTTGGACTGGGATTCATCTAATCTACCAGATGCCTGGCGGAGATTCAAGCAACATGCTGAACTCATGTTCTCAGGACCGCTCAAAAAGAGAGCAGAAGAGGAAAAATGCAGTTTCCTTCTGCTGTGGATTGGGGACAAAGGGCGGGACATCAGCAACACATGGACGCTAACGGAGGATGAAGCTAAGTTGCTAAAAACATACTATGACAAGTTCTCAGCATACCTCACTCCAAAAGCAAACCACATATTTGTAAGGTACAAATTCCATGAGAAGACACAAGGAAGCGGTGAGTCATTTGAGCACTTTGTGACAGAGCTTAAACTGTTAGTCAAAGACTGCAACTACACAAACAGTGATGAGATGGTCAGGGACCGTATTATTTTCGCTACCAACTCACCCAGAGTGCGCGAAAAGTTACTCAGCCAGGGGCCGGAGCTCACGCTGGAACAAGCCATCGATATAGCCCGCTCCCATGAGCTATCACAAGTGCAGCTAAAGGCTATGGCTAGTGACAGCCATGAAGTGCATGCCATTCATCGCAAACCTGGAAAGCCACATTTCAGGAGAGGTGCTAGCAAGCACTATGAAAGTCCAAAGGCACAGGATAATGCCTGCAGCAAGTGTGGAGGACACCACAACAAATCAGAAGAGTGCCCAGCCAAAGGTAAACAATGTCTAAAATGCCGAAAATTCAATCACTATGCAAAAGTGTGTAAAACTAAGTCCCACACCCCAAGTAGAGCAGTGCACAGAGAGATCCACACAGTTGGAGAAGATAATGATGATAATAATTCTGAGCTGTTTGTGGACACTGTTACTACAGAGAGGGAAGATGAGGAAAGTGCATATGCAGAAATAGGATTGGGGCCACAGAACAGACAGTTGAGTTTCAAGCTGGACACTGGGGCACAAGCAAATATAATACCTGTCAATGACTTTGATGTGCTCATGCCCGGCACACAGTTAATAACTGCTGACCGCAAGTTAACTGGCTATGGTGGACATGCACTGGAGGTAAAGGGCTACTGTAAAATAACAGGCAGATACAAGGCCAAGTCAACCACAGAAAAGTTCTACATAGTGAACTGCAGAGGCCCACCCATTCTAGGCTACAAAGCATGCAAAGCCCTGGGACTCATCAAGGTGGTGTATGCAGTCAACAGTGACAAAGAGAGCAGCACGGTCAGGGTACTAAAGTATCGTTAGATTTTCAATAGGAATTCAATTTTAAAAAATCATTTTTCTCTCAATTTTCTAATTTTCTAGCTCCCCATAAAATCAAATATTGGTTCATTTTTCCAATTTTCTAGCTTGCAAAAAAATCAGGAAAATGCTTCAATTTTTTAAATGTGTGATTCATATTTGTCATTATTTGATTTGGAACCGACAAAGGAAAAACATCTTTAAAAAAGTTATTTTTCATTTTTTTACCACATTACGAATATCAAAAAATGGACCAATTTTCCAAGTTTCTAGCTTGCAAAAAAATCAGGAAAATGCTTCAATTTTTTAAATGTGTGATTCGTCTTTGTCATTATTTGATTTGGAACCGACAAAGGAAAAACATCTTGAAAAAGGTATTTCTTAATTTCTTACCCCATTACAACAATCAAAAAATGGGCCCATTTTTCCAATTTTCTAGCCCACAAAAAAATCAGGAAAATGCTTAAAATTTGCTCAATTTTTTGAATGTGTGATTCATATTTTGGCATTATTTGATTTGGAACCGACAAACAAAAAATAGGCCCATTATTCAATTTTCAAGTCCAGGAAAGAAATCGTCATCATGAATGTCACGTGACCACGTGTCAAGTCACATGGTACACAACTTCAAAATAAAAGCTGTAGGCTAGTCTAACATCCAACAAGTAATAGGATCAACATGCAGGCAGGCAGGGGGTCCATGAGGGGTTTACAAGGGGGTCCATGGCTGGTTCCCAAAGTGTGGTTTGGGGACCCCCAGGGTTTCTATGGCTGGTTCACAACAGCCTGGTACACGTACAGCCATGGCTGGTTCCCAAAGTGTGGTTCGGGGACCTCTGGAGGTCCATGACGGATTTCCAAGGGGGTCCATGGCTGGTTCTCAAAGTGTGGTTCGGGGACCTCTGGGGGTCCCTGAGGGGTTTCCAAGGGGGTCCATGGCTGGTTAGCAATAAGTGTGTTTAATTGCGACCGTAGTAGGTCGCAGTTACTTTTACACTCTCTACTATCCAAACCTCCACCAGCCGTCAGCCTGTCCTTCCCTCCGTCACGTCACTCGTCACACGTCACACTTTCCCCCTACTCATATCTCCGCCACCGTTGCCCCGATCCATGCCAAAATTTCCATACAAACTCCTTGCCTGCCAAACTACAACCTCGAAGGACCCCCGGAGCTCCAGGGACCCCCAGGTCCCTGGGGGACCCCCAGGTGTAAAAAATGACCAAATGTGCAAAAAAGACCACCCCAACGGGGCTGCTCACGGGGAATTCCCGGGGACCACCGACTCCTGGTGCTCCAGAACGGATGCAAAAGTGGTGGCGCCCCCAGTGGAGGACCCCCTCCACTGCAGCTCACATAAAATGCCTTAACTCGGGCTAGGAGCGACCGGGAGAGCCGGGGCCGGTACCTATTCGTCCGCCTCGGCGGCGCGGAGACCCCACCTCTCATTTCTCATATGGCCCTCTTCTAGCGCCACCATTAGGCCGCTTCTTACAAAACACATAATTTTTTGGACACTGCTCCTACAAATTCTGCCCTAAAATCACGTAAAGCGGTACACATTATGTCTACACTCATGTCATCAGCATGGATCTGTCCGAGATAGCGCCACCATCAGGGCATCCTAAAATCACGCTTTGCAGAGTCCAAAAATGTGTTTGAAAAATCGCCCTGATGGTGGCGCTATCTTGGACAGTGTAGACATACTGTGTACCGCTTTGCGTGATTTTAGGGCAGAATTTGTAGGAGCAGTGTCCAAAAATTTGTCCAAAAATTTGTTTTGCAAGAAGCGGCCTCATGGTGGCGCTAGAAGAGGGAGAAATGGGGGTAGTGGTTTGGCAGCCAAAATCACTATGAGAGGGAAAGTCAGACTGAAAGTCTGACTGACAGACTGACTGACAGACTGACAGCTGGTGGAGGTTTTGATAGTAACTGCGACCTGACGGTCGCAATTACACTATTACACTATTATATTATTACACTTATTACAATATTACACTATTACCCTTATTGCGCTATTACACTACCAGTAAGACTCCCTAATAGGGTGATTTTAGGGCAGTGTCCAAAAATGTGTTTTCAAAAATCGGCCTGAAGGTGGCGCTATATGGGACAGATCCATGTTGATGACATGAGTGTAGACATACTGTGTACCGATTTGCGTGATTTTAGGACAAAAAATTTAGGAGCTGTGTCCAAAAATTTGTTTTGCAAGAATCGGCCTCATGGTGGCGCTAGAAGAGGGTCATGTGTGAATTGATGGGTGGAGGTTGTGGTTTGGCAGGCAAGGAGTATGTGTGCAAAATTTGGCATGGATCTGGGCAACGGTTGCGGAGATATGAGCAGGGCAAAAGTGGGACGTGTGACAGACAGACAGACAGACTGACTGACTGACGGACGGACGGACGGACGGACGGACGGACGGACTCACAGCTGGTCGAGGTTTTGATAGTAACTGCGACCTAACGGTCGCAATAACATTTATGCTATTTCAATATTACAAGTAATGCACTATTACACTATTTCACCTATTACACTACCAGTAAGACTCCCTAATCGGGAGATAAGCGACCGTAGGTCACATGTATACACAAAGAGGGCTGTAACTGCCATTGGTTCCTAGTTGTGTGGGCAATGTGTAGACATACTGTGTACCGATGTGCGTGATTTTAGGGCAAAATCTGTAGGAGCAGTGTCCAAAAATGTGTTTTGCAAGAATCGGCCTCATGGTGGCGCTAGAAGAGGGCCATGTGAGAAATGAGGGGTGGGGTCTCCGCGTTGCCTTGGCGGACGAATAGGTACCGGCCCCGGCTCTCCCGGACGCTCCTAGCCCGAGTTACGGCATTTTATGTGAGCTGCAGTGGAGGGGGTCCTCCACTGGGGGCGCCACCACTTTGGCATCCGTTCTGGAGCAGCAGGAGTCGGTGGTCCCCGGGAATTCCCCGTGAGCAGCCCTGTTGGGGTGGTCATTTGGTCATTTTTGCATATTTGGTCATTTTTTACATCTGGGGGTCCCCCAGGGACCCGGAGATATGAGCAGGGCAATAGTGTGACGTGTGAGGTGTGACAGACAGAGGGACAGACAGACAGACAGACGGACAGTTTGTGCAGGCTGTGATAGTAAGTAGCGACCTACGGTCGCAATTACACTTATTGCTAACCAGCCATGGACCCCTTTGGAAACCCCTCAGGGACCCCCAGAGGTCCCCGAACCACATTTATTGCTAATCAGCCATGGACCCCCTTGGAAATCCGTCATGGACCTCAAGAGGTCCCCGAACCACACTTTGGGAACCAGCCATGGCTGTACGTGTACCAGGCTGTTGTGAACCAGCCATAGAAACCCTGGGGGTCCGCAAACCACACTTTGGGAACCAGCCATGGACCCCCTTGTAAACCCCTCATGGACCCCCTGCCTGCCTGCATGTTGATCCTATTACTTGGATGTTAGACTAGCCTACAGCTTTTATTTTGAAGTTGTGTACCATGTGACTTGACACGTGGTCACGTGACATTCATGATGACGATTTCTTTCCTGGACTTGAAAATTGAATAATGGGCCTATTTTTTGTTTGTCGGTTCCAAATCAAATAATGTCAAAATATGAATCACACATTCAAAAAATTGAGCAAATTTTAAGCATTTTCCTGATTTTTTTGTGGGCTAGAAAATTGGAAAAATGGGCCCATTTTTTGATTGTTGTAATGGGGTAAGAAATTAAGAAATACCTTTTTCAAGATGTTTTTCCTTTGTCGGTTCCAAATCAAATAATGACAAAGACGAATCACACATTTAAAAAATTTAAGCATTTTCCTGATTTTTTTGCAAGCTAGAAAATTGGAAAAATTGGTCAATTTTTTGATATTCGTAATGTGGTAAAAAAAAGAAAAATACCTTTTTTAAAGATGTTTTTCCTTTGTCGGTTCCAAATCAAATAATGACAAATATGAATCACACATTTAAAAAATTGAAGCATTTTCCTGATTTTTTTGCAAGCTAGAAAATTGGAAAAATGAACCAATATTTGATTTTATGGGGAGCTAGAAAATTTGAAAATTGAGAGAAAAATGATTTTTTAAAATTGAATTCCTATTGAAAATCTAACGATACTTTAGTACCCTGACCCAGCACCCAGTCTAACCACATACAACGTGAGTACTCAGATGTTTTCAAAGGCATCGGCACATTCCCAGGCGAGTGCAGTTTCAGAATCGACCCCAATGTAGCGCCAGTTGTCTGCCCACCCCGGAGGGTATCGTTTGCCCTTAGGGATCGTCTAAAGACAGAGTTAGACAAGATGGAAATGGACAGCATAATATGCAAAGTGACTGAGCCGACCCAGTGGGTTAATGCCCTAGTAGTGTGTGAAAAGCCAAAAACACACAAACTTCGAGTATGCCTAGACCCAAGACCCCTAAACAAGGCAATAATGAGGCCATACTACCTAGGGATGTCACCGAATAATCGATTTTCGAATATTCGTTAGATTAATCAATATTCGATTTTAATATTTCATAATCGATTTTTTTTTTTTTTTTTTTTTTTTTAATACTATTTTTTGGCTTAGTTAGTTAGTTTCAACCAAAATATAGAATATAGGCTAACAATAGTATTAATGATAATAGTAAATGGCCATTGATTTATTATTCACACCAGCACCAACTGTAAACTGTGTAGAGTGAAGGAGCACAGCAGAGTGGCTGCCTGCTACACACTCCCCTCCCCCTCCTGTCTCAGACACAGGTGTGATTGATTCAGGCTTGATTGTTTGGTACTTGGTGGCCATCATCAAAGAAAAGGGAAAACAGCGTCCTCTGTATTGTAAAGCATCACAGAATCTGTTCTTGAGAGATTAGGTGAACAGTACACTGGCACACTAAAAAGAAAGATGAAGAGTAGTAGTTAGGCTACCAATTACCTGAAGAGCCATGTTGTACATATGTAAATGTGCATTGAAATCCAGTAAAAAAAAAAGAAAAACAGAAGATTTTTTTTTTTTTTTTTTTTTTTTATAAAAAAATAATAATAATTAATTATCGAATAATATTCGAATATTGCTATAGAATAATCGATTTTGATAAAGGTCCATTTTTGACATCCCTAATACTACCCCCTACCCACACTGGAGGATGTGACATCCAAGTTAGCAGGGGCAAAGTACTTCAGCATCCTGGATGCAAGATCAGGGTATTGGGCAATCAAGCTAAGTGAGGAGTCCTCACTGCTCACTACTTTTAACACCACATTTGGAAGATATCGTTTCCTCAGGCTGCCCTTTGGCATCGTGTCCGCCCAGGATGAATTCCAGAGGAGGGTGGATGAGACATACGAAGGCCTACGAGGAGTAGCTGGCATCGTGGACGACATTGTCGTGTTCGGGAAAACAAAGGAGGAGCACGACAGCAACCTCCGAGCCATGCTCGACCGAACTAGAGAGAGAGGCATACGACTAAACCCAGAGAAGTGTCGCATCTGTGTTCCTGAGGTGAGCTACTTCGGTCACAAACTCACAGCCGACGGTTTGAAACCAGACCCACTTAAAGTGAAAGCCATCAGAGACATGCCACCACCAAAAAGTGATGCTGAGCTTGAAACCGTACTAGGCATGGTAAACTACCTGGCGAGATTCGCACCCAATCTGGCCGAGGTGTGTGCGCCACTCAGATGCCTGTTAAGGCAGGAAGCAGAGTTCAAATGGGACATGACACATGAGAATGCATTTCAACAGATGAAAGACATTATCACAGCAGAGCCAGGGCCTGTGTTGGCCTACTTCAACCCTGAAAAGGAAGTGACACTGCAAGTGGATGCGTCAAAAAATGGCCCGGGTGCAACCATCATGCAGGAAGGCAGGCCAGTAGCATATGCATCCAAGCTGCTCAACAGCACGGAGCAAAACTACGCCCAAATTGAGAAGGAGCTATACGCAGTCCTGTACGGGTGTAAGAGGTTCCACGACTACCTCTATGGGCGAAATATTACTGTGGAATCAGACCACAAACCACTAGAGACTATTCTCCGCAAACCCCTAGCCCTTGCTCCACCGCGCTTACAGCGCATGATGCTTGCATTGCAAAAATACAGCATAACTCTCATCCACAGACCAGGCAAAGAGATCCCGGTGGCCGACACACTGTCGAGAAAATCCATGGATGAAGAGGACAAGTCTCTATCAGAGGCCATGGAGACACAAGTGCACACTGTCATCAGCACCGCCCCAGTGAGTGCAGACAGGCTAGATGACATCAAAACAGCTACAGCTCAGGATGAGCAGCTCTCCACTCTTAAGAAAGTCATTCGGTCAGGCTGGCCGGAGACAAGAAAACAGTGTCACCCACTCGTCAGAGAGTACTGGAACCACCGTGACGAGATCTCAGAGGCTGATGGGATCCTTCTGAAGGGTGAGAAAATAATCATTCCACACAAGCTCAGACCCTACATGCTAAAATGTATACACACAGGACATTTTGGAGCAGAAAAGAGCAAACACAGGGCAAGGGACGTAATGTTTTGGCCAGGCATGAGTCAACAGATTGAGGAGACAGTCCAAAAATGTGACATATGCCAAACACACCGTAGTGCCAATGCTAAACAACCCATGCTCTCACATGACATCCCAGAGACCCCATGGGATACTGTAGCAACAGATCTATTCACATGGAACTCTGAGAACTACATTGTCATCTGTGACTACCTCAGCAGGTACTTTGAAATAGAGCGCCTGCACAACATCACTACAGCCGCTGTCATTCACAAGATGAAGGCAGTGTTCTCACGTCAAGGAATTGCTCGTAAAGTTATTTCGGATAACGGCCCAGCCTATAGCTCACGAGAATTCAAGCAGTTTGCAGAGTCGTGGGGCTTCGAGCACGTCACTTCGAGCCCGCATTATCCGCAGTGTAACGGGCTTGCTGAAAAGACAGTTCAAACTGCGAAGCGGATCCTCACCAAGGCCAAAGAGGACAAGAAAGATCCATACCTCAGCCTTCTTGAGTATAGGAACACACCAGTCGACGGACTCAGGTCCCCAGCCCAGATCCTGATGAGCCGCAGACTGCGTTCCATCCTGCCCACGACAACTCAGCAACTACGACCTCAAGTGACCCCCCAGGACACTGTTCGTGCAAGGAGAGAAACCTGCCAGCAGCGCCAGCAACAGCACTACAATAGATCTACTAGACCGCTGTCAACGCTGCACGCCGGAGCACCCATCCGTTTCCAGCAGGGAGATGGCACGTGGAAACCAGCGACAGTCATCCAACCAGCTGAGACCCCGCGGAGCTACCACATCGAGACCGATGATGGACAGTCGTTCAGGCGCAACCGACGGCATCTGCTAGACACCCATGCACCCATCACACAGCAACCAGTGATCAGCGAGGAAGACCCCGTCACTGCACAAGAGGACCCAGGTGCACAGCATCATCACGCTGGTTCTGTGAGTGAACCTGGTCACACTGAGCCTTGTCACCGCACAAGGTATGGACGTGTCATTAAGCCGAGGCAAGTCCTCGACTTGTAACTGATTGTAAAGGGTGAGAGCCCAGCGCCGCCCTAAGACTACTACGTTGTACAACACAAACTTTGATTTAATGCATGATTCCCGAGAAAAGAATGGTTTATGGTTAAAGAAAAAAAAAAAAAAAAAAAAAAAAAAAAGAAAGAAAGACAAAAGAGCTGAACTGTATTCTTACTGTACCTGTCACGAGATGTTCACCAGTTTATTACCTTAAATACAATGTGATTCCCTTATGAAGTACTACTAACACTACAGGAATACCTCAGCAATTGATCTTGTCGTTCTGTGGAACTATTTGTTCGCTGCTATTCTTTACTGTTCCACAAGAAGCACACTTAATTACTGCAGCACCTTTGAGTATACTTAGGCAATATTGTGTACTGAAGTTATTTACACTGCCAAGAATTTTACAGTATACTGTGTTTTGAATATTGGATATAAGACTGTGATTTAAGTGCCTTATTTTTCTGCATGTCGTTTGATGCATGGCCACGTCTTAATTTTCTGTTGAAGGGGGATGTAATGTTTGATACTGATCACAACATAAGCTCTTATTGTGAAGTTGGAGATACACGTTATCAGACACCTTATTGTGACAAGCACTAGACCGGATGTCAGTTGATCCCCCGGTACTCTACTAACCCTAACCCTACAAGGACGTTGAATAAACAAGAGCTCCTGCGTTAAGCTGAAAGTTATATCTTGTACCTGTGTCCATTATTATATAGTTGGCTATAGTACACATTGTATATAGACCATCACAACATGGGTGAAAAAAGAAAAAGAGCATAAGTTTTCTGGGACTTTGCTCCATGTCTCCAGATGGGGAGCATAAACACATTTATGTTGCTTCTCCATGATTAGTTCAATGTTTTATAAACCAACAGTTGTATGTGAATCCATGCAATGCGTTAAGTTAATATTCAAATGTCTGCTAAATGCCTAAACTAATGTAAACTGTAAACTGAATATCGAATATTCCTTGAACATGGAATAAATAAATGAATACATACATAAAATATAACTCCGGCCTTACTGTTGAAGTATAGCTCTGGGTTACACACAGTACTGGAATTCTATAACTCTCTCACCCTGCTCTCTCATCACAAACACTGTGATGCTGTTAGCTTGATAGCTTCACCCTCTGAGTCTGTGAGTAACAAACAAACTGTTGCAGAAAATATGTCTTTCTGCTAATTTGCCATCTTTCCCTTGAAGGAAGAAACTCACCATCATATCGTTGTCTCCACGGCATTTCCAGGCTAAGAACATGTTAATCCATCTCAGGGAAAGTAAACATGCAGACTTTATTGAAAGTAGTGTTATATTGAAAAATGTGACCTAGAATAATGTTACCCCAGGAGGAGCTGTTATTGCCTACAATGGTGAGAGGCATTGTGGGTAATTTGCTGTGGAAAGTCAGCTCAAGTCTAGTCCAGAGCAAACTTGGCAAAGTGGAAGGATCAAGTCTACATCCTGGTATTTGGTCTCTACTTGCTCAGATGCAGACTTGAGGATTGGAATGGTACTTGGCACAGACTGATGACGTATCACAAGTTCACAAGGAGGCAAGTAGAGACAAGTAGGGATATTGAGAAAGACTCATTGTTTATGACGCTCTGCACTCTGCATCCCATAGGCCGGTGGTGGGCCACGCTGATTGGCTGGCTGGTTGTCAGAGCAACTGTTGGTGCCGGTGGGGGCGTGTTTCCTAAACCCACCAGGCTTGAGTTAAGATCCGCCTCGCCGAAACGCCCCTCTCAATAATCTGAAGTATGAAAGTGCGTATGAACGTTAAGGCCCATTCCCACTGGGCCAGATAACAGATAAAAAAATCTCTTTCTCCAGATATTTTTCCATTCAAAGTGGATGGTAGATACAGATACTAATTTTTTATCTACCACAGATATTTAAAACAGATACTTTTATCTGTGGCAATTTTTTTTTATCTGTATCTACCATCCACTTTGAATGGAAAAATATCTGGAGAAAGAGATTTTTTTATCTGTTATCTGGCCCAGTGGGAATGGGCCTTTAGACTTAGTGCTCTTCTTAGTGCAAAGCAATACTGTACCTACTACCGATCCATTACAATAATACACGTATATAATACGCTCAAAGCCATATCCAAACTATAACAATTTAACTGATATTAATCAGTAAGAGTTTTTATTTTGAGCACAGTAGCCTAGTGACAAATTAATAGCTTTCTCAGTAGGGCCTACGTTTTTCTCTTTGGCAAAGTTTTCCCTTCACAGTGCAAAGTAAGTTTCAAGTTTTTTTCAAGCACAGTATATTTTAATAGCTGTGCATTGTGCAAATGCAGGCTTTTCTCAGTAGCCTATAGGCTACAAGTTTTAAGATTGTCAGCCACTCCTGGAAGTTCTCGAGTTTCCGTGAGGCGGGTCTTAACTCAAGCCTGGTGGGTTTAGGAAACACGCATCAAAGTGGGGTCCGGGGACCCCCAGGGGTCCGAGGAGGGAGTTTCAGAGGGTCCCCAGCTAAATGATAGTTATAAGAACCAAATGGACCCGTATGGGTCTGTAACTCAGCTAGCCTACACTCTGAGTTCAATTAATATTGATTTTACATTAAAAATGGGGGTCTGAGAGATTAAATGGCGGGGTCTGTAGCCTGATGCATCATTCATATATTCACAAACTTTGTCACTGATATTGCCCGACCCATTATTATAAACATTCATTAAATAATACCATAGTTTGTTATTCTCTCTACATACAAACAGTAATTTATCTCCTTACTAACTCAAGCCCAGCCTCATGGTGTTGTTTAAGCATGTCATTGATAGACTCTCACACCACTGCTTCTACAGATTCCACCTTTTGCACAAAAATCGCGCATTTTTACCCGAATGTTTCTAGCTGCTTCTCCTGACGCTATGGTATTTGCACGATGTACACTTTGTACAAAAGTAATGTGTAAGTTTACTGAGCATATCTTTCCCGGAAGTTCTCCGACGCAATTTTCGTCACGAACGTATCAGGTTACAGTTTGCTTCAAGCCTCAAGCAGCGACGCAGCGAGACTGCCCCCCCCCCCCCCCCCCCCCCCCCCTTCCTCCGAGAGAGAGAGGGAGAGGGAGGGAGGGAGGGAGACAAACCCTCTCCCACTACTTACATTGCGCGTGGAATGGATCCAAGTACAACATTAACCTCTATGCTGGATGTGTGAATCACCTAAAAACAGCGATGTTTGACGAGACACACGTGTGTTTGTGTAGTCCGTTAATAACAAGCATGGTACGTTGGTAGCGATACTTTTGTACTTTTACTCGCGTCGCGTGTGTGAGTGAGTGAATGAGTGAGTGTGCGTTCATGCCTCGCCTCGGAGATAGAGAGAGCACAGATACAGACAGCGTCTATAAAGCTGCGTGAGTATGATGTTTTAAGCATTGTTTCCCAAGTACTGTGTCAGTGGGTCTCGACCCACGGGTGGGTCGCGAAATGGGACTGTGTGTGTGTGTGCCAATGTTGTGTATTGTAACTGCGTCTTCTATTGCAAACAGTGCTAAACTCTTCAATCAATCAATCAGTCTACATACAACAACCTCGCAAATTTGCCTTCAGCCCCCCCCCCCCCCACCCCCACACCACTCAAAAGTCCTCAATTCAACATATAGGCTACGTCAGTAAAAGTACAAAAGTATTGACTGTCAGCCCAGAGCCAGACTACACTGGACACCTTACACAATTGTTCCTGTTTCCTGAGTTATTGGTGTCCGACCAAGTGTGCCTTTTTGTTCGTGATACATATTG
This sequence comes from Nannobrachium achirus, assembly GCF_963921795.1. Taxonomy (NCBI): domain Eukaryota; kingdom Metazoa; phylum Chordata; class Actinopteri; order Myctophiformes; family Myctophidae; genus Nannobrachium; species Nannobrachium achirus. The sequence continues at coordinate 8,884,757 of NC_137825.1, read as the reverse complement.
ACAATAAGGTATTGAAAACATTTTAATCTGAATTAAAACCTAAACCCTTATGTTGATCAAATATAGAGCAGTCCTGCCTGAGCGCCCACTAGGGCGCGCAGCCTTTCTAGTTGTATTTATATCTGTGAGGGAGATGAAAGGAAGGTGTGTTATTTTTCATTTTTTTGTATTATTCCTTTAACTACAATGATGTTTTCCTTTTGTTTCTTTTATTTAAACACATTGTATTTTCGTTATGGTATTATGTTGAAATGACTTCCTTTTCCCTTAACCCTATTTTTCCTCTTTATGAATGAACAGTGGGACTTTAAGTGAACGAGGACACTTGATCATATAACTAGTAGAGAGGACTCAACCAATGGAGCGAGCTGGGCGGCGCCCACTGAGTGTATGAATGGGCAACAGGCTTTCATTCAGCTCGAGCAGGGAAAGAGCACGGGTGTGCTTTGTGAGAGCTCGAGGCTCGTGGACTGAGGGTGGTAGCTAAGCTACGCTAAATGGGAGACAGTGTGAACTATTATAAGTTACAGCAGACGGAGAAACTGGCGGCCTGTGGCAGAGGCTGCCTGGCCGCTGTGAGGACGGACGAGGCGAGTACCTGAAACCGCCGGTGAGAGAGACGGAGAAGGACGATTACATGGTCCGCTGTGAGCTGTGGAAGACCGGAGAGACGATCGCTTGACCTGTCGGTGTGAGGGACGGAGAGGGACGGTTCTGCTTGTGTCGCACGTTTGCAACACTCACCGGGAAACATCTGTTTCCCGGGTGTGTAAGTAACATCCCTTGGCGACACATGAAGTTAAATACCCTACCCTTAAAGCGATCCGTGCTGTACCCATGAACATATGATCTGGCGGCCGCCTATTTGTGTGTTACAGGAGACGACGTATGATGTACTGCTGAGCTGAGTGGCTACCTTGGCTCCCTTGGCTCCCTGTTGTTCACCCCCTGGCATAAATCACTCGTATATAACGAACACTAGTAGAGCGATCCATGAGAACCACCCTGCACTTTATTAGTCGAACACGATAATGGTTTAATAACATTTTAACTTAAAGCTATACTGTGTAAGATGCCCAACTAGTGGTCATTAGCCCTATAGCAAACCGCGGTCGCGTCCGCGTCTTTCGGCCGTTTTTCGTACCTTCAGACCCCCGCGTCTGCCTCCACCTCGCTGAGATCTATCTTTAGAGGGGTCCCTTGTTCCTGTGCGTTCAGTAATTCCAGAGATACGGACTCCTTCACCCTGCCTGGTAGGCGAAATTACCTAGAGACGGGATGGTACAAACGGGTGATAACAAATATGGCAGCCATAGCGACCCCACTTCAAGATGCGCTGTGATTGGCCGGCAGTTGTATAACCCTCGCTGTGATTGGCCGGTAGTGTGATGACGCAATTTTGGCGCGAGATCCGGTCCCCGGCAAGGATCACAGTTTACATATATAGAGAAGGCTTTACAGGCTGAAATTCACGGCGCGGATCTTCTAAAACTTTTGTGATTTAATAGTTAGGAGAATTTTAAGATTTGTTTTATAAAAAAAGTTACATAGTACAACTTTAATAAATGGTCTTAATTGTTATTTGTAACGGCGCCTTTTAGATTTTAGGTTTTTCTTTTGTATTGTGTTTTAGGGTGATTTTAGAGACCCCGTGTATAGGCTTCTTTATAATAAAATTGTACCTTTGTACCCCCCTGAAGGAATTGTGTGGCGTCAGTCTCTCCAGGGTGTTCGTACCCATTATTGCTCTCCTACCTGGTATAAATACGAACCTGTGTCTAGCCTATAGTGGTGATAAACCTTTTTATGGTTTGTTGGTTAGAATCCAACTGGCGTTGTCCGGCAACAAAGATTGCTGTTTTCCATTTGGGTTTATATAAGACTAATTATACAACAGTAATATATATATATTCCTTTAATGGTAAATGGTTAATAGTATTGAATTATGGTAATATAGCTGTTTTTGAACGTAACAGTAAGACTGGCCAACCTTACATATCAAATAGTAATTATTTATTTAATTCGACTCACACTATGATTGGACGGAGCGTGGCCGGTTGCCGGGCAGCGGCAGCTGACCATCCAATCGTAGCGCGACCGTCCCTGCAGCCTATGGGACGATGGCATCTTTTCTTCCTCCTAGTGTCAGAAAAAACGGTGTGTTGTCGCCCCCTACCGACAGATGGGTTGCTATAGCAGCCAAATAGTCTATACATTATGCATCTGTGTTGAAGAGAGACGAGAGTACTGTGTGTGAATAGTGTGAAGACATTTTGTCTGCCTGTATGTCTATCTGATTATATCCTATCTAAAGCAAATTATAAAGGCTTCAATTTGACGAAATATTACTTTTGGCAAAGCAGCAGTTTGGTATGGAAAAAGAGCAGATCAAGTATGTTTTCTAAGGCTATTGAGGTTCAATACACATTAACATGAATCCAACACTGATGACAGTGCAGTCAATAAAGCCATCTATGAAATCTATGAAAAGCTTTAATCTGCAACATGTTGCAAATTAAAATGGTAAATGGATTTATACATCGCTTTTATCCAAGGCACTTTGCAGAGATTGTTCATTACTTTCACCCATTCACACACACATTCATTAGGCTACATTCAGGGAGCCCGGGATTGAACTGGGAACCCTCCATGTTCTAATGACGGTTTCTCTACCCCTGAGCCACTGAAAAAGCCCTTAGCTCAGTTATCTGTAAATAAACTCTCATTACACCTGGGCAAAACTGAATCGATTCTCTGAAATATATTTACAGTTTTCTGTAAATAAGCTATACGTATTTATTGCTTCTCGTATTGATGATTTATTGTATAGTAGTGTATGTCTTAAAATGTCTTGATAAATTAATACATAGGAATGTTAATGTGTGTTAGCATGTTAGAGAGGCAGGGGCTGAAATTTCTAAAAGGGCCTTTTGGTGGAAATAACCAAAATAGCACAATAGTCACAACTGCGCGTTTTGAGCTTGGAGGTCGGCTATTTTTGATGCTTGATACCACACTGAACTAAGCATAATCAAGTCAATAGTGGAGATGTGGCGTAAGTAACGGCATGGATTTCTACACAGAGAGGACAATTCTTTCAACATAAGATGCTGCATTCAAGTTCAGGAGAGTTTGGACAAGTCAATTCTCTTGAATACTGCCTTCAGGTATGGCATGGAAAGAAGTCGCTAACCCTACAGTCGAAATGATGGGCGTTCGCAAAAGCAAGATTTCCCCGTAACATTGTACAGCTGAACTGCAAACTGTTAATAAAGTATTCATTCAATCAATCAATCAAAACAGGTTCCCTCACAAATAATAAATCTAGATTTTATTATCACAACAAGTGTGTCAGCTTTACATCTGTACAAGAGGGACTGATATTTACATAATCTACAAATCAAATGTACAAATGACACTGGTTACTGTACAAGTCCTACATTACAGTAGGGGTCTCCATCCACTGGTCTGTGGACTCTCTAGTGGTCCCTGGACCATTCTCTGGTGGTCATAAATACAGATTATTTACAATTTAGGCATTTAGCAGAGTAGACTCTTAAATCAGAGTGAATTACAGTAAGCAATGAAAACATGAGGTAGTAAATCACCTGCATAGCAATAGTAATCTATAGGATCATAGAAATTATAAGATCATTCTGTCAATATGTGTATTTCTGTACAACTTCCTGCAATCTAGCAGAAACCAGTCATATAAAAATGTTTTAATGATCGTCTCACGTTTCTCTCAATTAAAGTGCAAATCAAAGAGACGTATCAGTGGATGGTTGTTGTCTCTTCATTCATCTTCACTGATGGTTTATCTGCCAGGACCTTCTGCTGGAAGGTGTTCAGCTGCCAGGACCTTCTGTTGGAAGGTGTTCAGCTGCCAGGACCTTCTGTTGGAAGGTGTTCAGCTGGAAGGACCTTCTGTTGGAAGGTGTTCAACTACCAGGACCTTCTGTTGGAAGGTGTTCAGCTGGAAGGACCTTCTGTTGGAAGGTGTTCAACTACCAGGACCTTCTGTTGGAAGGTGTTCAGCTGGAAGGACCTTCTGTTGGAAGGTGTTCAGCTGCCAGGACCTTCTGTTGGAAGGTGTTCAGCTGCCAGGACCTTCTGTTGGAAGGTGTTCAGCTGCCAGGACCTTCTGTTGGAAGGTGAACAAATTCAAAAAATAATTAAAAAGCTTGTCACACAGACCTCCAACAGACAGAAAAAGGGATTTGATTTTGAAGTGTTTTTTTTTTCTTTTTCTTACCCAGCACTTGGAGAAGACCCGACTCGTGCTGCTGCAGAGCCTGGTAGAAGGCTGTTGTCGCTGCCGTTCCTTTCTCGTGAACATGGAGAAGCAGGATCCTCATCTGAGCTGGTCTGGTCGTCGTGTTGCAGATCTCTCTGTAAGTCTCAAGTGCGACGACGCCCTTTCCAAAGAGGTCGTCTGCGATGCTCAGAGCCGCTGTGACGCGTTGAATTAGATCTCCCCAGTTCTTCATCACAAAGTCAGCTTTCATGAAAAAAGAAAACAATTTAGACAAAAATGGTACTTGAATTCTGATAAATAGAGGTTTAATGAACTTGTTAAAGGTTAATGACACTGATGACAGACACGTTCAGAACACCACATTAATACATGTATTGTCTATTTGATTACTGATTTTCCCCCTTGGGATAATAAAGGTACCGTATCTATTCTTATCTGTAGTGCATGGTTTTATTTCAGGGTCAAACATAAAGGTCAGAGAGTAAAGATCTTACCTGTCTGGCTGGTCTGAGGTTCTTTCACAGCTGATACACCTGAGAGAAAACAACAATCAGTTGATACTGGAACAGAAATGACTTTCATGTTCATGATGTGAAGAAAACAAGCAGCTTCTAAAGCCACAAATGCATCAAACACTATGATGCAGCTCAGACGCTATATTCAATGAACTAAGCCCCTTTTCCACTGACATGACCTGGGTAGAGTGGTGTGAAAGTGGTACTAAACGTGGTACTAAAATGTATTCAATCCAGAGTAGGTTTGAGCTAGGCCAAACAGGGCCAAACACTTCATAATGAATGATCACTCACTGACTTTTCATTAAGACTACCAGGATATAGTTTAATACATGATAATAGATTCTAGTGTGCTATAATAACAATCTTTTATAGTGTATTATAATTATCATAGTAATATATTAATATGTTATAGTGTATTATAATCACAGTTATAATCCATTATAGAGTATTATAATTAGGATAGTTAGTTGTAATACAAATGTATATTGTATTATAATCACAGTTAAAATGTTTCTTACTGATAGGGGTACTTTTGAGAAAAGGATAATGTAGATATTTTTATATGGTGCGGTGTGGTGCAGAGTAGTGTCGTGTAGCGTGCTGCTAAAGCTGCAGTCGAAAAGGGGCTGAGCAAGTTCCATAGACAGTGGTGTGTGTGTGTGTGTGTGTGTGTGTGTGTGCGTGTGCGTGTGCGTGCGTGCGTGCGTGCGTGCGTGCGTGCGTGCGTGTGTGTGTGTCATCAGTGTGAATCAGACTTTTTTAGTTTTTACCTGGCAGCTCAAAAGAAGATCCCAGTAATTCCTCCATGACATCAGGTTGATGCTGGAGTAGGCCTTTGAACAGGGCTTCTGCGCATGCCTCGCTGCTCACACTGTTCAGGATCCTCCTCATGCGGTCTGGGTCTGTTGTCTCAGCACGGACTTTGGCGGCAAAACCAACAGGGAACCCCCAGGTTATAAGGTCATCAACGATGTCATCCACGCTCTTGACGTTATTGACCAATGGACCCCGATTCTTGGTGAAGAAAGACCTTTTGTCTTTACACAAAGCAAAGGATAACATACTGCAATAAGTAAATGATGTCCAAGATGGTACATCGATAGAAAAAATTGTATACACAGAATTATGGATATCTTGTGAAGAAAGTGGGTCTGTGCCTAGAACAGAAAGGCTGTCCGTGATCTTTGGTTCAGGACAGGTGGTCTATCAAGTAGGCCAATCGAACAATCAGAAGAGGGGGTGGGGCTAAGTTACACCAATGATAATAAAAACCACGACCGAAAAGGCACGGTCACCTTTTAGCTTCAGTCGTATGTGTGAAATTGGAATCTGATTTGTTCCATGTAAACATGTGACCATTTAAACCAATCAGATTCCAATCTGGATGTGACACAGATATGATTCAGGCTCGATTAGGCTGCCAGTGTAAATGGGGTCTAAGTCCTGGCACGTGGTGTAGAAAACTGATGTCTAAGGGCTCTTTACACTGCGTTTTTGCTACGAGAATTCAGCAAAATGAAAAGTCAGATTTGCCTTCTCTACAGAGTGTTGCCATCTAAACAAGGCCTAAACTTCCTAAATAGATTTTAGCATAAATGTTAATTATTATTTGTTGCTTTAAGTGTTCACAGCTGTAAGATTAATCATGGACATTGCCTGGTTCAGTTTGTGTTGTTATTAATATGAAATCAACTCTTTTCAGTGCAGGATACGTGTTTGGGTACCACACTGTCTGTAGTAGGCTACTAGTACTCCTCTGCTCACTCCATTTCTGTTGAATCCCATGATTAAGTGTCATATTAACTGGTGGGTTTGAACAGCCACAGCACAGACCGTGGTGTGATTTCACTGGCTCTCCTACTGCTGTAGTCTGACCAAGACATCCTCCACTTCAGTTTCTACATGCAGTGCTGCTGGTCAAAATATTCTCCTGTTGTTGTAATAATATAGTTCCAGTTTGCAACACTTTAACTCTGCTGTTTATTAGTATCTTGCCACGTTTAGCTTGTGATCTGTTGTGTTCGTGGACGCATGTATGTGTGGACGCATCGCGACACAACAAAAGCCAACATAAACACAGTGTTACTGTAAATCATTTTCTTACTCCCTTCAGAATCGAACTCCCCGTTCAAGGCTGGTGACAACGGCACTAATATATGAATAGCCAATAGCCTACACTACAGTATTTTGATAGTAGTTTATAATATTATGTTTTAAAAAAACAGTAAGACTCCCTAATCGGGAGATAAGCGACCGCCAGGTCTCTCCCGGTCGCTTGGGGCCGAGTTGTGGTCTTTTTAGCGGGCTGCAGTGGCTGGGGTCCGCTGCTAGGTGGCGCTCTACGCACAGCTGTCTCCGCACCGCCGTGGCTCTCTCGGTCGCTCCTAGCCCGAGTTACGGCATTTTATGTGCCCTGTAGTGACGGCGGGGGGGGGGGGGGGGGGGGGGGGGTCGGCGGTCCCCGGGAATTCCCAGAGAGAGAAAAATCTTACCTCTTGTCTGGCTGATCTGAGGTTCTTTCACAGCTGATGCACCTGAGAGAAAACAACAATCACTTGATACTGTAACAGCAATGACTTTCATGAAGAAAACAAACCGCTTCTAAAGCCACAGGCTGCATCAAACACTAGACACACTATTTAGTGAACCACTTCACTAAATTACTTCATCAGGGAAGAATCAGAACATCTGATCAATTCAATATACACTATTTGTATATTCCATATCCATTTATTAAAATCTAGGGATAGGGAGGGGCCTAGACTGTGGAAGTTGCTCAATACTTTACAATGCAATCTTGATTACCTGGGCTTAGTGATTTAGATTGTACAATATTATGTTATGAAATAAGGGTCTGTGTCCACCACAGCATTTTGTCCTGAGGCTAGAGTATGTTTTGAATTGTTTTCAATGGGAGTGCTGCATATTCACCATACTCCCCATGAGTTGAATAATGTTTAACTTTTAGTATAAAACGGCTCTAATAACATAGTCACATTTTACACGGCCATCCAATCACAGTTGAGGAGGGCCATGACAAACACCTCATTGTCACTTGTCTCATATAGCCAGACAATCAGGGATGTCTGCCTATAAACAAGGCTGAACTGCAACATTAAGAGTCCATGAATTGGTCTTTTTCTAATGTTGAGGTTATCTGGAATGAATTTATCGCATGAGTAAATACTTTTAAACTCACCTGGCTCATTTAGGAGAAACGGTCTCTTACTGGTTCCTTCACCTGATGAATGAGAACTCTGCCGTCTGTCTGTAAGAGAGATGGAAATCACTGTCTGGTAACGATACATTTGAACAGATACATGGACGATATTGGTTCATTCATGGTGATATGATACAATTCAATGATTTAAGTGTAGCTACAGTACATGGAATGGAAAATAAATTAAACCCCTTTCTTTTTTCTTCTTAAAATTGCTTAATTCAGCGCACTAGTACTTCTAGTACTAGTAAAATCGATTATTTGCATTGCAAAACAATTCAATACGATGTCAAATGAATCAGTCCATCGATGCTTTTATTGTATCGCTTCACCCGGTGTGCACAGGGGTGTGCCCAGTATCTGAGGGATTGAATGTAGGAGTCTCAGAAGTATTGATGGATTGCCCAGATTGGGCAGATCTTTATGCCCATATCACAGCATATCTCCATATAGTACATGGATCTCCATATATGGGGGGGTCTCCAAATATGGGTAACTGGTATATACTGTACATCACTGGCCAGATGGCCATGTCACCCTGAGGCGCCTTACTAGTAGTTAGATAATGATGATCACACTTACGCATTTTCCTTTTACTTGGGCCTGGCTGAGGTCCATCAATCTTGCCTGACGTTTTCTCTTCGACACCCACCAAGTCACCTGACACGAGAACAAAATATATAATCATTCAGAAATACACTGCATAGGTACAAACGTACAAACAGTCCAGTAGACAGGTGACTGTGTACATATGGTAGGTACCTTGTCGAATGGTTGCAGTCCATGCGGTGTCATCAGTACCACTCACTTTAAGATAAAATGTGAATGGAGGTGTCTGCTCATAGTACGCTTCAAAGAAACCTCTGAACTGAATTGGTTTCAGGGTGAATGGCAAGTACTGCAAAGACACATAACACGTAATGATTATCTTACATCACACATTCATAATAAATAAATACATACAACATCTAAACCTATCTACACACAAACACACCTCAGGGTCAATGTCTCCTCTGGGCTCACTCATCAGATGGTAGTGTCCCTCTCCCAGGAGACAGAACAGATTCTTGTCAACCTTACTGAAACGTCCCTTCTTCACCTTCCTCATGATGTCCTGCAACACACAAGTCAATATACCGTAGTCGAATCAATATCATTAAATCCTTTAGTCGACCTTTGTGTTTTATGTCCAAAACGGCTCATAATGGCAGACATTGGGCCTGATTCATCAATCTGGTCGTAAATATAGTGTAAACAAAGTGACTAAATCTGGCTTATATTTCTGTTTTACCCTCAAAATCCCTGACAAAAAAACATTGCTAAATCTGAACCCTAACTTGGAAATTGTCCTAAATGCCGGTAAGATCAAAATATGGGTGTCATTTGGCTGTAAAGTGCTTGATGAATCAGGCCCATTGAGCATTCTTAATCAATTTAATTAAATATTTCTCTTGATTTCAGCATATATTTGGACTGGATGTAGAGTTTTTCAATAGACAAAAAAGACAATGCCTGTTAGTTCTGCTAGAATGCTACCAAATAGGAGTTATGTCTGACGAGTGAAAACCAAAGTTAGACTGATTCTGTGGACAGGTAACCCTCATATCAAATAGAAATACAAGCACAGTGACTTCACATATATAGGCAGGAAAGATCTGCTGGTAGACCTGAGAATGTTATGCATTATTGCATCTAGGATACAACTTCCAGGGAGCTCCTGTGCAATCTACCCTTCAAAAGAGCTCTAAAAGGAGCTCTTTTGAAGTCGCAATAATCACATGATTATTGCGACCGTCAGGTCGCACTTACTACCAAAACCTCCACCGGCTGTCTGTCTGTCCGTCCGTCCGTCCGCCACACGTCACAATTTTGCCCTGCTCATATCTCCACAACCGTTGCCCCGATCCATGCCAAATTTTGCACACATACTCCTTGCCTGCCAAACCACAACCTCCACCACATCTCACATTGCCCTCTTCTAGCGCCACCATGAGGCTGATTCTTGAAAAACACATTTTTGGACACTGCTCCTACAATTTTTGCCCTAAAACCAATAAGACTCCCTAATCGGGAGGTAAGCGACCGTCAGGTCACATGTGTATAGGTCCAAGTTGAAGACATGAGTGTAGACATACTGTGTAGCGATTTGTGTGATTTTAGGGCAAAATCTGTAGGAGTAGTGTCCAAAAATGAGTTTTAAAAATTGGGCGTGAAGGTGGCGCTAAATGGGACAGATCCATGTTGATGAAATGAGTGTAGACATACTGTGTACCGATTTGCGTGATTTTAGGGCAAAAGATTTAGGAGCAGGGTCCAAAAATGTGTTTAGCAAGAATCGGCCTGATGGTGGCGCTATGGGATAGGTTCATGTTGAAGAAATGAGTGTAGACATACTGTGTAGCGATTTGCGTGATTTTAGGGCAAAATCTGTAGGAGTAGTGTCCAAAAATGAGTTTTAAAAATTGGGCCTGAAGGTGGCGCTAAATGGGACAGATCCATGTTGATGAGATGAGTGTAGACATACTGTGTACCGATTTGCGTGATTTTAGGGCAAAAATTGTAGGAGCAGTGTCCAAAAATGTGTTTAGCAAGAATCGGCCTAATGGTGGCGCTAGAAGAGGGCCATGTGAGAATTGATGGGTGTGAGGTTGTGGTTTGGCAGGCAAGGAGTGTGTGTGCAAAATTTGGCATGGATCGGGGCAACGGTTGCGGAGATATGAGCAGGGCAAAAGTGTGACGTGTGACGGACGGACGGACGGACGGACGGACAGACAGACACACCAGCTGGTGGAGGTTTTGATAGTAAGTGCGACCTGACGGTCGCAATCACGCATATCGGTACACAGTATGTCTACACTCATCTCATCAACATGGATATGTCAAATTTAGCGCCACCTTCAGGCCGATGTTTTAAAACACATTTTTGGACACTGCTCCTACAAATTTTGCCCTAAAATCACGCAAATCGGTACACACTTGCGCTACACTGATGTCATCAACATGGATCTGTCCTATTTAGCGCCACCATCAGGCCGATTTTTCAAACACATTTTTGGACACTGCTCCTACAGATTTTGCCCTAAAATCACGCAAATGGGTACACAGTATGGCTACACTCATCTCATCAACATGCATCTGTCCCATATAGCGCCACCATCAGGCCGATTTTCACAAACACATTTTTGGACACTTCTCCTACACATTTTGGCCTAAAATCACACTGTGACCTGACGGTCGCTTATCTCCCGATTAGGGAGTATTACTGGTCATTATACAACAGCCATCTTGGTGCCCTCCTCACTTTAATATGAGATGCGTTAAAGCTGGCGAGGAAGATGCGGAAAGTGTGAGTGTCGATAGGATTCCACAGATCCTTGTAGACCAGCACCGCTCCGTGGTGTTTCGCCTGCGCTGTGTCTTGGATGATGCCACCCACAGGTGACAGGGAGGACACTGGCCACTTCAGATGACTACCAGAGGACTGGACTCTCTCTATGACGGGATCCTTGCCTTTGATGTGTAGAACACCAAACACCACCTCTTTCTCCTGGCCTGCAGGTGAAGATAATGAGGAGGACGGATGGAGGGACAGTTTATAGAGACAAAATGCATGGATGCCAAAAGAAGGCTGAAGACAGACAATAAACCAATAGTATAACAGAAATATCACTGATATATATAATGAATTTGCCATATTGTAAAATAATATTAGACTTGGAAGCTGTTTAGTTTTACATTCAATAATAAATACGTCAGAGCCAGCATATCTTCTCACCAGCCAGGCACAGGGAATGCGGGAGCTGAATGAGACTGAGGGCAGATGGATCCTTGTTGACTGTGTGTACGTTGAATATGGGACCAGCAATCCTCCAGGGGTCCGGGATGAACTTGTTGAACTTGGACCAGGACAGGATGGAATATCTCACCAGAACTCTCTCCGACGCATCAAATATCAAGCCTGTTAACATGCACTCATATGTCCCCTCTCCTTCCAGATGAGCCCTAAAGAATATGCATACACGCGCGCGCGCACACACACACACACACACACACACACACACACACACACACACACACACACACACACAGAGAGAGACCACATTGAAAATTCTTATAAGGAATATGTCATATAATGAAACCAGATAAGCAGTTGATTTCAAAGTGATGTCCAGACTCACTGCAAGCGTCCTCTGGAGAGTTTCTTAGGGATGATCTTCTTATTGCCGTAGCTCTACCAAGCAAACACACACAGGAGAGCATTAAGGATCACCAGCACACATACATACGTATATCAGGGGCATGCTATTCGCTGCACAAATTATTTTGAACCAAGGTGGTTGGGCTGGACGGCCAGGCCGAATCTGTCACATATTTGTCTGGCTTCGGCCTGGGCTTGGCTCGGCCAGTACATTTATAGACTACATAATGCTAGCAGCGCAGCCTAATAGACATTTATATTACAAGCCTAGGAGTAGGTCACAGCTGCAGTCAGTCTGTGTGCAGCCAGTGAAGCAGACAGACAGACAGCTTGCCATTGAGACTGAGACCGTGTTGGAGGAGAGCTACAGTAAATAAAGTTATCAGCCATCGTCAACAGTCTTTTGGGAGGCTAAATGTTGGACTGAAGCATTTAATGAATTAATCCAACAGTATAAAGTAAACGTTAATGTTATGTCTTTTGACAGGATAAATGTCCAAATACCATGAAGAGTATTTGCTTTGATCAAACTGACCTGCTGGACATGTTGGCATTTTTCACAGCATGGTCTGAAGTACAGCTGATCTGGAGGGACAAAACAAAACAGTTACACAATAATTACATTCATTTATTCATTCATTCATTCATTCATTCATTCTCTCATTCATTCATTCTCTCATTCATTCATCCATTCTCATCTTCAACCTACCATTGTCATAATCATCCAGATCAGGTCTCTCTTCCTCTGCAGGAAGACATTAAAGAGAAAACATTTCATTATGTAATCCTTCATGTCGTATTCACACCAACACTCACAGTTCATTAAGTGTAATCCTTCATGTTGTATTCACACCAACACTCACAGTCCATTGTAATGTTAAATGTATTACCTTCCTCTCCACTTGTTATCTTCATCATCTTCATCATCATGTTCATGCAGTCGTCTAGAGAGTGTAAAGACAGTGGACAGTTAGTGGATCAGAGGCAGCTTGCAGCTTACAGTGTAAAAGATGAATATGATCCATGACTCACCAGAATCCTCTGACTCCTCTTCCTCCTCTGACTCCTCTTCTTCCTCTGATGAGATGTCATCCTAAACATTATGAGGAGAAACTATAAAACACAACTTTAAACCAGATTCAGTCTCAGAAATTAACATTCAGAATGTTACAGCATATTTTAAGTTATCTACTGTAATCTATGAATCCAGTTGAATTATTCTGCTGATTATTTCTGGCAAATCACTTACAGTAACTAATTTATCGATGTCCATTATCCAAGACAGATATCTGATTGGTCTTTTATGGACATACAGGGTGCAGTGGGTGCCAGGCACCCATGACCAACACATGGCATCAATAAACAATGTGTCCTACTTGAAAAATGACTTGAGAAATAATTACATAATTCTGGTTACGTACATTTTGAGTGGCTGTTATTATTAACATGTTAACATAGTGAATTTAACCTATGCATCTGCACTAACACAAAGGTGCAAATATTTTCCTAAACCAAAATTACATTTTTAAAACATCTTCATCTCTACACTCACCATCACCTCAGCGTCTGCCTGGGTAGGAACTTCACTCATGGTGCTCATGGTCTCATATCCTGAAGAGGACGCAGGATGCAATCTCGTCAACCAATCAGAGACCTTCTTGTCAGGTGACCAGCTGGATACACTTCCTGTCTCAGATAGTGTTTCAACACTCACTGGAACACAAGACAAGAGACATTTACAATGACAATAATACATAATACAAGGGTTAACATGATTGTAATTGGTGCCACAACAATAGTTTAACATTATAGCCTAAAATATTGTCATCACATGACCCAGACCATGGGTCGGCAACCCAAAATGTTGAAAGAGCCATATTGGACCAAAAAAAAAGTAAAACAAATGTGTCTGGAGCCACGAAAAAATTAAAAGCATTATAATAAGCCTTATAATGAAGGCAACACATGCTGTAAGAGTCTATATTAGCTATATTAGCCTACTATCAAAATGATGGGTCCTACACCGCGGTGGATAGCCTTCCACCGCGGTGTAGTGCGGTGTAGTCTTTTTGAGCGTTAACGTTGTAGTTTTATGACTCAAAAAGACTACACCGCACTACGACCCGACTCTGATCGAGGCTTAAGTAGGCTACAAATACATAATGAGCATTCATGATTAAATGTTGATTTTCCCTGCAGCGCATTCTGGAGAGAATGTTGAAATGTAATATTTCAACATTCTATAAAATATAAAAGCGACCTCCCCCTAAAGGGCGAGGTCGCATCATCTGTCTTCGCCATCTGTCTTCCGATTTATGAATTCTGTTAGTGTGGTTCCCCTAACAGGGCATCATCTGGGAATACCCATATATGGAATTTTATTTTATTTTATCCTTTA